>NC_047557.1:31191007-31428507 GCF_012275295.1 Melopsittacus undulatus | reverse complement strand
AGCTGCAAGGCTGCAGAAAATGTTCTCAAGGAGGTAGTAGAGTTCTCTTTGCTATACCTGAGAATAACTTTAAAGAGAACCTCAGACCTCTGGATCTAATGCTGGGCAGCACACTTTCGTGTTATTCTGCAAAAGCTGGGTATACAAGTTGAAGCCCACATGTGCTGCCTTCCAGATGTTTTCTGTTAGGTAGGGAGATTGTCAAATGGCACCCTGAATTGGGACTCTTGCACAGTATACATCATAGTACTTGGGAATACAAACGCTCAGGGTCTGCGTTTTGTTTTATGCATTCAATTCCCATTCACTGTAACAAACCTTGAGGCAGTTGGCAGGTGGTATCAGCCAGAACAGATCTCAAGCCACTTCATCTTCCACTTGACAAGTAGACCATTTCACATCAATCTTGTGGTTCAGTGCATTCAGGGAAAGTTTATCTTCTGTCCTGAAACCTCTTGATCTACTGTTACTATCTGTTCCTATATGTAAATGACTATAATGAAGATAGGTTTCCTCCTATTTCTAATTTTATTGTTATCTTGGTTATAAAATAATGGCAACTTTGGGGTTCAATTACCTGCATAGAACGTTACTATTTCTGTCAGTTAACATGGAATTGTCCTACTGAAAGGTGAAACCAGAAGATTCAAAGCCATTTCATTAAGTCGTAATTAAATGAAATTATAAATGTTCTGTTGTTTTTTTTATATTATCAGTTATTTCAGTATAATATAGGATCATTTTGAGTATCACAAAGAACCATGAACATCAGGGAAATTAGTTTTGAAGATACACCAAGTAGGAACATAAATATTTTTAAAATACTGCTGGATTTACTGGTACTTTAGTTTTCTATTCAATTATTAAATTGTACATGAGACTATGATACTTCAACTAAAATAGTGCACTGTTGGTATACTTAATAACGACTTCATTGTTTTAATTTAGAATACAGATAGAAGTTTACTTGAACATTCTCTAAGTGGTAACTAACGAAAGCACTTCACCTGCACAGTAAGAGGAACCCAAATTGTATAGATTTTTATGACTGGGATGGTGAGTGATACAGATATTAAATGTATATTATATTGCAGTCAGTTATTTAATAAAGTTTAATATCCTATCTCTTCAAATAGAGTTGTCTATGAAATAGACCAATGTCCTTAGCTTACTATATTGGGCATAGAAAACATTCAGACAATTAAATTATCTGAAAGGTATCTCTTTTATATTAAATATAAATGTCTGGAATAAATTAATTTGTTTTCAGGATTTATATATAAAATATGTAAGAGTATCTTACAGACTCATTCAATCTTTAAGTGATAGAATTTTATGTTTAACTAATTTATCCTTTTTATAACACTTTATCTTATAATTATCTGACTGATATATTTGAGATCACAATACTATGTTTAGTCACAAAATTTACCTAGAGTTCATAGAATTGTGAATTCTTCCTAGATGGGAAAAATGGTTTCCCAAAAAACTCTGAGTTGTATATTTATTATTCCAACAGTCTAATCTGTGTAAGAAGGGCAGAGAATCATAATCCACTATAATGTTGAATGGTGTTCTTTAAGGCCTTTCACAGGAGCCGTCTGTCTTCCCATTTGTTTAAGCTACAGAAAGGTACTGACCTCTGAAGGTGTACTAGCCTCTTCCAAAGTTAGTTCCAACTTTACTGTGACTTCTGACAAGCATGGTATATTATGATGCTGTAGCTTTTTGTGTTGGCAGTGTTGTAACAAAGTTACTCAAGGGTCTGTGCACACTGGTAACCTAAGCTGCATTTGCAGCCAAAGACACCTGGCGTTTCATCTTCATTATGAAATTCATTACATGCCAACCAGTCCTTTCTATCTTGCTCCTATTTGAAAATGACCTTACTCAAAAAAAAAATAAATTAAAAAAATGTGTCTGATTAGTTCTGTGATTGGAAGGCTATATCACTGTGCATCAAACTGAGATCATCACTTTCAAATAGGCAGTTGAATTTCAGTACTTTTCCAATGCACAAAAGGTCTTCTTTCTGGTGGAAAATTACTATCTAGAGCACTAATAAGAATGCAGTATCCATGAATGTTAATGTAAGGTTTGATTTTTTTTTTTCACTTCTCTCAGTTGTCTTGATTATATAGTCAGTTTGGCTTTAGTGCTTATTTATCTAGGTAATAACAGAAAATGGCTGGATTTGTGTTTTAATTGCTATGAGAAATAGTCTGCAGAGATGAATGTGTGTGAAAGATTGAAAATGCTTAACAGACAAAAATATTATCACCCTAACATTTAGCAGAATAAACACCCAAAATCAAAACTGCCTTGAACAGAGAGACTCTGGAAATTTTTGGTCAAAAGATTGTGAAAGGTGTGTTTAGAGTAACCCCCCAAAAGACTCCATGTGAGAAGTGTACAGAGATCATTGATACTAATTTCAAAATACAATAGAGCTATCAGATGATATTGCTATGGTAAAATCACAGTAGCACATCACAGAATCATAGAACCAAGGAATCACAGAATGGTTTGGGTTGAAGGGGACCTTAAAGTTCATCTTAGTTCCAATCCTGCTGCCATGGGGATGGACACCTTCCATTGGAGCAGGTTGCTCAAAGCCCCATCCAATTTGGCCTTGAACACTTCCAATAACAGGGCATTTACCACTTCTCTGGGCAATCCATGCCAGTGTCTTACCACCCCGTTGAAAATAATTTCTTCCTAACATCTGATCTAAGTCATATCATGCTTCCAAGATGGAAATTCAAAATTATAAGATAAATAAAGAATTCTGTTGGTTTGGGGTTCTGTTAGTTTTGTTTGTTTGTTTAGGGCTTTTTTATTATTTCCCCAGGTGGAAAATATCAATTTATGCACCATTATTTACTGTAACCACATTGGGTTGTATAGGTGTATAAGTCTTTCCCTCTTCAAAAGTGTTAAGAGATAACCACTGCCCTCTTGTTGGGAACCTTCTCCAGTTTGCACAATATTTTCTACTAATTTAAGAGTGATACTTGATGTTGTACTATACCCCAATAGGTATTTTATTCCTGGGTAGGTACAATTTGTTCTTCAATACATTGATATGATTCAGATTGGAAGTAATGAGATATGATCCCATATTCTCCTACTGTTGTAAAAAAATGAAAACAACATTTCTTTTTCCCTCAGCTCTATGCTCTTACATTCTTTTGCAAATTAGTTAACTAACATTATAGGTAATGATCTGGATTTTTTAGGCAGTGCACCTGACACATTATGGCAATTCTACTTAAGCCGTGGCAGTCTGATGTTATCTGCAGTCTATTAAGTTTTTCAGGGTCTCGATGTTATTTTGTCCAGATCTTAGTAATATTAGGGCTTGATTCATTATGCATGCTTTTCAATCTTGTGGCTTCTTTCTTTCTAAAGGAGCTTTGTTATTACTGTGGCTGGTAATGTTGGATAGAATTGCTAATATTTACTGTGAATAGTTTTATTCTTTCACATTTTCAGCTTGTGCAAACAGCATTATAAGTTTGAGGGTGAATTACATCTGCAGATTTGTAATTGTGGTAATAGTCCATTAAAAATTCAGGTTTGCTACTCTGGGCAAACCTGATCTAGAATGATGTCAGTAAAACATTCCTGGAACTTTGCAATGCCAATTTTATGCAATCATTTCTCAAATTATTTTATAAACATAGTGTGATTAATTTACAAACATTAAATACATATATGCATACACACAGCTGACTTACTCAGTTACCTGAAATATAGAATCATAGAATCATAGAATAGTTAGGGTTGGAAAGGACCTCAAGATCATCTAGTTCCAACCTCCCTGCCATGGGCAGGGACACCTCACACTAAACCATATCGCCCAAGGCTTCATCCAACCTGGCCTTGAACACTGCCAGGGATGGAGCATTCACAACCTCCCTGAGCAACCCATTCCAGTACCTCACAACCCTAACAGTAAAGAATTTCTTCCTTATATCCAGTATAAACTTCCCCTTTTTAAGTTATAACCCATTACCCCTTGTCCTATCACAACAGTCCCTAATGAATAGTCCCTCTCCAGCATCCCTGTAGGCCCCTTTCAGATACTGGAAGGCTTCTATGAGGTCCCCACACAGCCTTCTCTTCTCCAGGCTGAACAGCCCCAGCTTTCTCAACCTGTCTTCATACGGGAGGTGCTCCAGTCCCCTGATCATCCTCGTGGCCCTCCTCTGCACTTGTTCCAACAGTTCCATGTCCTTTTTATGTTGAGGACACCAGAACTGCACACAATACTGCAAGTGAGGTCTCAAAAGAGCAGAGTAGAGGGGCAGGATCACCTCCTTCAACCTGCTGGTCACAATTCTTTTGATGCAGCCCAGAATACGGTTGCCTTTCTGGGCTGTAAGAGCACACTGAAGCCAGCTCATGTTTATTTTCTCATCAGCCAACACCTCAAGGCCTTCTCCGCAGGGCTGCTCTGAATTTCTTTTTTGCCCAACCTGTAGCTGTGCCTGGGATTGCTCCGATCCAGGTGTAGGACCTTGCACTTGGCATGGTTAAACTGCATGAGGTTGGCATCAGCCCACTTCACAAGCGTGTCAAGGTCCCTCTGGATGGCATTCCTTCCCTCCAGCATATCAACGGAACCACACAGCTTGGTGTCATCGACAAACTTGCTGAGGGCACACTCAATCCCACTGTCCATGTCACTGACAAAGATGTTAAACAAGACCAGTCCCAACACCGATCCCTGAGCGTCACCACTCCTTACTGGTCTCCAGCTGAACATTAAACTATTGACCACAACTCGTTGAGTGCAGTCAGAGCCTTTGCCAGTGAGGACCGAGGCAAAGAAGTCACCAAGAACCTCAGCCTTCTCCAAATCCTGTGTAGCTAGTTCTCCTGAAAACTTCCGGGCAGGGCCTATGTTGTCCCTAGTCTGTTTTTTAGCTGCTACATACCTATAAAATCCCTTCCTATTATCTTTAACATCCCTTGCCAAGCTTAGCTCCAACTGGGCCTTAGCTTTCCTAACTTGGTCCCTAACCACCCTGACAACATCCCTGTATCCATCCCAGGCCACCTATCCTTGCTTCCACCTTTTATAAGCCTCTTTTTTCCTGTGAATTTTTCTCAGCATCTCCTTATCCATCCAAGGAGGTCTCCTGGCCCTCCTGCTGCACTTCCTTCTAGTGGGGATGCAACAGTCCTGAGCTTGTAGCAGGTGATCCTTGAATATTAACCAAGAGTCTTGGGCCCCCTGCCCTCTAGGACTATATCCCATGGAACCTTGCTAAGCAGGTTCCTGAAGAGGCCAAAGTCAGCTCTCTTGCAGCTCAGGGCAGTGAGCTTGCTGCACACTCTTCTCACTGTGCTGAGGACCTCGAATTCAACCATCTCGTGATCAGTGCATCCAAGACTTCCCTGGAGTGTCACATTTCCAACGAGCCCTTCCCTATTGGTGAGCACGAGGTCAAGCAGGGCACCTCTCCTCGTCGGTTCCTTTATTGCTTGCAGAAGGAAGTTGTCTTCCACACAATCGAGAAACCTCCTGGATTGCTTGTGCTGGGCCATACCGTCGCTCCAACAGATGTCAGGGTGATTGAAGTCCTGCATGAGAACAAGGGCCTGCGAGTGTGAAGCTTTTCTTATTTGTCTGTAGAGTTCTTCATCCACACGTTCCTCTTGATCAGGCGGTCTGTAACATATCCCGGCAATAATGTCTCCCTTCACTGATTTCCCCTTATCCCTGACCCACAAACTTTCTGTTAACTGATCACCTGTCCCCAGACAGAGATCCATACTCTCCAGCCTACCCCTAACATAAAGGGCAACTCCCGCTCCCCTCCTACCAGGCCTGTCTTTTCTAAAAACCCTGTAACCTTCCATTCCAAACTCCAGTCAAAGGAGCCATCCCACAATGTTTCTGTGATACCTATTATATCATAGCCCTGTAGATGTGCCCACATCTCTAATTCCTCTTGTTTGTTCCCCATGCTACAGGCATTTGTATAGAGGCATCTGAGCCAAGCTCCAAATGAAGTCCGCTCATTGGCTGGAGCAGCTAGAATATCACTACATTGCTCCTAGCATTTATTATAGGTGCTGGCAGCTGACTGGGTGTGCTGGGATGGAATGATGCTCCCCTCCCCCAACACATCTAGTTTAAAGCACCCTTGACAAGTCCGGCAAGCCTCCCACCAAAGCCACTCTTCCCTTTCTTTATCAGAGTAGCTCCACCAGCCCCCAGTAGGCCTGGCCTACAAATGTGGGCCCCATGTTCAAGACACCCAAACTCTTGACTATGACACCACCCTTGTAAACATTTATTAACCTGTCCAATCCTCCTTGCCTTTGGAAGGTCCTCCCCTGTGTCTTGGAGAATTGACAAAAAGACTATCTGAGCTCCAGAGCCCCTGCCCACCTCTCCCAGGGCTCTGTAGTCCTTCTTTATACTCCTCAGGCTACTACTACCTATATCCCTAGCACCCACATGTATCACTAGAAGCAGGTAACAGTCTGTGGGACTTACTAGAGCAGGCAGCCTCTCCGCAACATCCCTGATCCGTGCAAAATATCCTGCACAGTACATTATGGGCCTGTTTTGTCACCTCATAAGGCCTGGAAGGTCATGTAAATAAAAAGCGTCAAAAGGTCATTTTCTTTTTACCCAGTGAAGCATACAAGCTTTCAAATACATACAAACTACCTTTTGAAAATTGTCTTCAGAGAAGTCAATGTTAGCTATGTGGGTGAAAGAATCACAGTATTAATTTAAAACAATACCCCAGTTTCCATCCAAACCATACCACGTTTCTTTTGTGTTCATAAATGTCACTATCATATAGCTATGTTATGCTTATAAAATGGAATTAATTACTAACCACTTGCTGGGAGCCTTCTTGTCTAAGAGTTCTCAAGCAAACAAGAATATTGTCACAAATTGTGCAGAAGTTTGTATGAATCTGTTTCAGACATATATTCATCTGAACTAAGATGACCCTCTGTTCTTCCCAAACATAACCTCAAGTTCAGTGGTAAACTGATCATAGTTGTTTAATGACTCAAAAATAGAATTTGCTATGAATTTATGAGGAGAGTAGTCATATTCTTTAGTCATAGTAATAACTCAATACAACCCATTTGTGAAGAAATTGAGTCATTATCCTGACATCTAAGAAATATGCTGTGGTAGCTGCTAGACTAAAGGAAAGCTCTTACTTGAAAAGGCAAAAATGATACAAAAGTACCTTAGAGAAAATGCAAAAAAGCTCTTCTTCTGTTCCCTACAGTTATTACCAAATGAAAGAAGGCTAACTTAGGATTCTTCCCTGAATAGTTATGTGGTTTAAACCATCTATTAACCGGTATTGTAAATCTTTAAAATGTTTTCATTTTGTTGAAGAAAACAAAGGAAAACATGTAGTCCTTTTTTTTTTTTAATTCTTTTTCTTTTTTTCCCCACAACTTCCATAACTTCTACCACAATTTACCCTTTTGCTTTGAGCAGAAGGAATTGAGACATGGTTAGGAAATATTATTGGGGTTTTTTTCTGTAGTTACCTAGATTCCACATGTGGAAAGCTGGCCATTAAAAAGTTGAAATAAGTTTTACTTTCTTTTTTCTGTTCTGTTTCAAAGAAAGAAAACTGTGCGCAAAGATTGAAAGAATTCATCAGTAGAGGAACATAGTGGACTTTTTATTTTTTTTTTTCATTTTTAAACTTACTTTTAGCATAGACTTTTTTTCTATTTATTAAAACCTTTTTTTTTCCTTCAATGCAGTGGTTTTCCTTGCTATTTTAAGAAAATTTTAATTACTATATTCAACTACTATTAGATCCTTTGAAGTGGTTTCACTAAACCTTAAATCTATTTATTAGCAAGGAAAAGAAAATTTTGGCTGGTAGCTTGAAATAAAGAAGTGGACTTCATATGGAACCAAATTCCTGTTTTCTCCTCTATCTTCTTGCTCCTCTGTAAAATGCAGATACTTATTCCCTGAACCAATCACATTGACTCTAACTTTTTCTCACCAATTTCCCACTTCACATGGTAGGTTTACAAATAGAATCATAGAAGCATGGAATAATAGAATAATAGAATGGTTTGGGTTGGAAAGGACCTAAAGTTCTTCTAGTTTCAACCCCCTGCTTGCCATGGACAGGGACACATCACAATAGCCTACGTTGCCCAAGACCCTCTCCAACCTAGCCTTGAACACCACCAGGGATGCAGCATTCACCACTTCTTTGGCCAACCCATTCCAGTGCCTTACCACCCTCACAGTAAAGAACTTTTCCCTTATATTTAAACTGGATTTCCCCTGTTTTAGTTTAAAGCCATTACCCCTTGTCCAATCATTACAGTTGCTGATGAAGAGTCCCTCTCCAGGCCTACAGAGTTCATCTTTGTAGCCCCCTTCAAATACTAGAAGGTTGCTAGGAGGTCTCCATGTAGCCTTGTCTTCTTCAGGCCAAACAGCCCAAGTTTTCTCATTCTCTCCTCATATGGGAGGTGCTCCAGTCCCCTGATCACCCTCATGGCCTCCTCTGGACTTGTTCCAACAGCTCCATGTCCTTATGAGGATACCAGAACTGTACACAGTACTCTAAGTGGAGTCTCATGAGAGCAAAGTAAAGGGGCAGTATCACTTTCTTCAACCTGCTGGTCACGCTTCTTTTGATGCAGCCCAGCATACAGTTGGCTTTCTGGACTGCGAGCACACACTGAAGCCGGCTCATGTTCAGTTTCTTGTCGACCAACACCCCTAAGTCCTTCTCTGCAGGGCTGCTCTGAATCTCTTCTCTGACCACTCTGTAGCTGTGCCTTGGATTGCCCCTACCCAGGTGTAGGACCTTGCACTTGACGTTGTTGAACTTCAGGAGGTATTCACTGGCCTACCTCACAAACTTGTCAAGGTCCCTCTGGATGGCATTCCTTCCCTCCTGCATATCAGCCGAACCACACAGCTTGGTGTCATTGGCAAACTTGATGAGGGTGTACTCAATCCCAGTATCCATTACATGATGAGTTTTTTAAGTTAATCATAGAAGAGTTCTGGCTGGTTGCAGGTAGGATTTGCTAGTCTTTTGTTGCTGCAGTCTTCTTCCTCATACAAAGTAAAAAGAAAAAAAAATATAATGAGGTCATAGCTGTAACAATATTTAGAAGTCTTTTTGAAAAAAGAGTGATTCCAGTGGCACTGAGTATCACAGGAGGGCATGCTGCCACATAGACTCCAGGAAATACTGATGCATGGTGTCAAGCATTGGAGCAAAGGTATAAACACATTAGTCCTGTATGCCTGTTTCTCCTCTACAAGATCAAGCCTGAAATAGAACCTTTACAAATGCATTTATTTCAAAACTAATATCACTGTTCAGACAGTAATTCTGTGAAGCTGGATACTGATTTTCAAAGGGGTATGTAGTCTGAACATTCAAATCATCAAGGACCACTTTTATAAAAATTGAATATGAATTCATGCATACCATTGAATCTATTTCTTTTTAGATTCAGGAGTGTCCTTTATACATCTTTTTAAGAGTATTCATGAAAAGTCTAGCTAATAGAAATAGCCCAAAGGCATATTTAAGCTAATGTGTCCTAAATGAAATCTTGACCTTCAACCTTCATTTTCGGAAAGCATATTCTGTAATTAGATAGTGCTCTTCTCATGCAAGTGAAAGGTGTAATGCTGATTAAGTTATATATCACTCAGAGAAATTTGCCACTACAAGGTCAACATCTGTTGACTTAGAAACTAGAAGGCATAATTCAGATTTGATATTATAGCTGCTTCCAGTAGGGTTAATTAAAAACTAACTCATAATTTCCTGAAAGCTCATAACAAATGTAAGCATAACAAAGCTGGAGAAGATTTGATTTTTTACATTCTAATATGCATTGCATATGTCCAGCCCACACAGCATGTAGGTTAACAGAGGTGCAACCTTGAATCTGGGCATAGTCAAGTTTGGTTATGATTTATTTTCTGGGTTAATTCATTTTTTTGCTGAGTCTTCTCTACTAGGGTGTAATTAAGGAACAAAAATCATAATGGTATTAAAGATCGATACTCCAGCATCAAAAGATGCTGGTTTTGTCAGAAACACTATGATTTCAGATACATGTCCTTGTCAATATATTCTCATTTCTCCTGCTCCACAGACTGCATAATAACTCCTTAGCTGGAACACTGATTACACGTCGAAAGGAAAACCACACATACTCTTTTTTGTCCAGAAATCAGATAGGGTTCTGTGAATGTCAGTGTAATAATATATGCATTTCAGAAGCTTAGAAAGTTAGATATTATGATGGTGGGAGTTTTAAATTTTCCTTTACAACCTGCAAATAATTTCATAGAATCATAGAATCACAGAATAGTTAGGGTTGGAAAGAATATTAAGATCATCTGGTACCAACCTCCCTGCCATAGGCAGGGACACCCCACACTAAACCATATCACCCAAGGCTTTGTCCAACACAGTCTTGAACACTGCCAGGAATGGCACATTCACAGCTTCCCTGGGCAACCCATTCCAGTGCCTCCCCACAATCATAGTAAAGAACTTCTTCCTTATATCCAGTCTAAACTTCCTCTGTGTAAGTTTTAGCCCTCTGTGTAAGTTTTAGCCCATTAACCCTTGTCCTATCACTACAGTCCCTAATGAAGAGTCCTTCCCCAGCATCCCTGTAGGCCCTCTTCAGATGCTGGAAGGCTGCTATGAGGTCTCCACGCAGCCTTCTCTTCAGGCCAAAAAGCCCAGTTTTCTCATCCTGTCCTCATACGGGAGGTGCTCCAGTCCCCTGATCATCCTTGTGGCCCTACTCTGCACTTGTTCCAACAGTTCCCTGTCCTTTTTATGTTGAGGACACCAGAACTGCACACAATACTCCAGGTGAGGTCTCACAAGAGCAGAGTAGAGGGGCAGGATCACCTCCTTCAACCTGCTGGTCATGCTCCTTTTGATGCAGACCAGAATACGGTTGGCTTTCTGGGCTGTAAGCGCACACTGAAGCTGGCTCATGTTCATTTTCTCACCGACCAACACCCCAAGTCCTTCTCCGCAGGGCTGCTCTGAATCTCCTTTTTGGCCAACCTGTAGCTGTGCCTGGGATTGCTCCCACCCAGGTGTAGGACCTTGCACTTGGCATGGTTAAACTTCATGAGGTTCCCATCAGCCCACCTCACAAGTGTGTCAAGGTCCCTCTGAATGGCATTCCTTCCCTCTAGCGTATCAACAGCACCACACAGCTTGGTGTCATTGGCAAACTTGCTGAGGGCACACTCAATTCCATTGTCCATGTCAGCAACAAAGATATTAAACAAGACCGGTCGCAACACCGATCCCTGAGGGACACCACTCGTTACTGGTCTCCTGCCAGACACTGAACCATTGACCACAACTCTTTGAGTGCGACCATCCAGCCAGTTCTTATCCACCGAGTAGTCCACCTATCAAATTGATGTCTCTCCAATTTACAGACAAGGATGTTGTGGGGGACAGTGTTGAGCGCTTTGCAGAAGTCCAGGTAGATGACATCAACTGCTCCACCCCATCCATCATTTCTGTAGCCCTGTCACAAAAGGCCAGCAAATTGGTCAGGCAGGATTTCCCCCTAGTAAAGCCATGCTGACTGTCATCAACCACTTTCTTGTTTTTCATGTACCCTAGCATGCCTTCCAGGAGAATCTGCTCCACGGTTTTGGGTTTTATGCACAGAGGTGAGACTGACTGGTCTGTTAGTTCCGTGGATCATCCATTTTCCCCTTCTTTTAAATTGGGTTATATTTCCCTTTTTCCAGTCATCAGGAACTTCACCTGACTGCCATGATTTTTCAAATATGATGGCCAGTGGCTTTGCAACTTCATTCACCAGCTCTTTCAGGACCCGCGGATGGATTTCATCAGGGCCCATGGACTTCTGTACGTTCAGGTTCTTAAGATGGTCTCCAATCAGATCCTCTTGTACAGTGGGCACAAGGTCTAGATTTTCACAGTTCCTCCATCTGGCTTCCAAGTCTTGGGTGCTGCGGTCAGAGACTTTGCCAGTGAAGACCGTGGCAATGAAGTCACCAAGAACCTCAGCCTTCTCCAAACCCTGTGTAGCCAGTTCTCCTGAAAGCTTCCAGGCAGGGCCTATGTTGTCCCTAGTCTGTTTTTTAGCTGCTACATACCTATAAAATCCCTTCCTATTATCTTTAACATCCCTAGCCAAATTTAGCTCCAACTGGGCCTTAGCTTTCCTAACCTGGTCCCTAGCTTCCTGGACAACATCCCTGTATTCTTCCCAGGCCACCTGTCCTTGCTTCCACCTTTTATAAGCGTCTTTTTTTCTGTGAATTTTTCTCAGCAGCTCCTTATCCATCCAAGGAGGTCTCCTGGCCCTCCTGCTGCACTTCCTTCTAGTGGGGATGCAACAGTCCTGAGCTTGTAGCAGGTGATCCTTGAATATTAAGCAAGAGTCTTGCCCCCCCTGCCCTCTAGGACTATATCCTATGGAGCAGGTTCCTGAAGAGGCCAAATTCTGCATATTCACTGCACCTTTTTTCATGGGTATATACAAGGAATAAAAAATAGTAACAGGAAATAAAATCACTCTTTTTGTGCACTTCAAAAACAATTCAGAAGCGTATTCTATGAGCTAACTGAAAGTATTTGTGATATTGATAATACGAAAGTGCAAACATGTATAGTGAATTTGACTCTTCAGTTAGAGAAAACTAGCTTAA
The DNA here is from genome assembly GCF_012275295.1 of Melopsittacus undulatus. NCBI lineage: Eukaryota > Metazoa > Chordata > Aves > Psittaciformes > Psittaculidae > Melopsittacus > Melopsittacus undulatus. The sequence continues at coordinate 31,415,783 of NC_047557.1, read as the reverse complement.
TGTTATTGAATAATACTGAGAATTCTTAAGAAGGGACTTATAATTCTAAAAGCATATAATTTAAAAAAACTTGCAAGATTTTATAATAGGTAAGCTAAAAAAAACAGTACCTAGTTAAGGATTTATTTATTTTCTTTATATTCACTTGGGGATATATTTTTTTGCTTTTTTTTCCAAAGCCACATTACATGATTTAGATTATTCGTCAGGTTTTGTCTGATTTTTAGCCGATTTTTGATTTTGTGTAATATTTTCATAACAAAAGAAAGAGAGATAATTAATTCCAGTTATTGTGTTTATTAATTTATATAATGCAGGAGACCACTTTTGCAATCTGCTACTCTTTTATCCTCTAATTATTATTTTACTTAGAAGACAATGTCAAAAGGAATTGAACATTGTTGCTGGATAATATTTACATACTGCAAGATGAATGTCAAGACATTTATGAAAAATAAAGGTTCAAGTGAAAGAGAGACAACTATTTCAAAGCAGGAAAACATTTTTCAGTCAAAATGTTCAGTGCTGGTCACAGAATAGCTATCCATCCAGACAGAAGTAAATTAGAAGTTTTCTCACTTGACATTCAGAATATTTCCATTTCATAGTATCATAGGAATGTGATTAAAAAAAAAAAAGATTTTCCAGGTATGGGCAAGAAAGTAAACAAAAATAATGGAACATTTTCCCTAAATATTTTCTGTTTTTTTCTCATCTTTACTGTACAACAGTTACATGCAAATGCTTAATTTTAGAAGCATTAAAAATATACAAAAATCAATAGTTAGAAAGTATGAGTATTGTTTTATCTGAAACACACACATTTTTAAAATGCAGTGTAGTTTAACTTTGCCTCTATACGACAAGGTGAAACCTAAATATTCCCATTATTGCCATTGGCTCTACATTCCCAGAGATCTTAAGCTTTTTTATAATCAAGGAGAAAAAATTTAATCAACTTTCAGCAATATTAAGAATTTTTTTTTTAATAGAACGCATGAAAAATCAGGCAGTGTTAGGAAACCAATGTTTACTTTTACTATATTGCTGCTATAAGCATTCTGCTGAAAAGTCATAGCTATGAGTTTGGATGCTAAGTAACTGGTAGTTCAAAAAATATTGAAATATTCCAGGGCATATATAGGTTTTCCTATAAATATTTGATCTTGCTTTTACAGTATAAAGGCACTTCCCAGCTTCTTACGGACACAGACTTCTACCTTGTTGAAACCAGTACTAAATTTAATTTATCTCTGAGTTGTCCTCAAAGAAAAATAACTAGAAAACACAGCTGAAAACAGAAGCTAACTAACCTTGGTTACAGCTCCCTCCCTGTTTTCCAGATGCAGTGCTTAATAAATCAGTTTACTTCCTGTCCCTTTCACTTTGTTGTTTTGACACCAGCAGCACTCAGATATTTGGTGTGGAAAGTGCCTTGAGGGGTATAGTCAATAAAAAGGCCTCCTGAAGAAATAGCTTCAGCAACACAGCTTTAGGAAAACACATAAAAAATTGTAGGAAGTGTTTGCTATCCAATGTAAATTAAAAAAAAAATAAAAATGCAAGGTTAAAAAAATAATTAATATCCAACTAGATGTGACTAAGATGATACCTTTGGAAACCAAAGCTGTTTTGCTACTGTTAAAAGAAAGAAAACTAATATCTATGCCTTTTCTATTGTGTTGGTTTTAAGTGTTTTCATATGAGGTTTCCTCTACCATAGGAGAAGCAGACATCACTAATTCATATGAGCTGATAATCATGCTACAGGTTGGTGTAATGAGATTAGTGTTTTTTTGTAATTATTATGATAATACACTGCCTATGACTCATACAATTCTCTTCTATTAATTAGCCTGTGATTGCTTTAGCATAATTCATTTCTTCTGAAGTCCCACGTTTATTATGCTAAGTCATATAGTCATTGACTTCATTACATAGTTACTTCATTATGATTATTTTTTTTTTCCACTTGGTTATTCCATCTTCCTCTGAGTCCACAAATCCCCCTTTACATTCATGGGATTTCTTTCACTGAAAGAATTACAGAAAGTATACTAAATAAGTCATTATTTCCTCTCCAATACAGACAATTGCCACTGCTTTTGAAATACTGCTTGGGCAATGGTGGAATCATTCTGAGTAGCCGTCATACCATAACATACACCATGGAATCCTGAGACTGTATTATCTCCATTTAGGCTGATAAACTGCTTCCAAGGATAATGCCTCCTGATTAAGATAAACATAAAAGGAAGCATGTTTTCTGCAGTTTATTTTTCAACACAGTATATCCTTGACAGAGAAAATGCCACTCTATAGTTTGAACGTTGTGCAGGATCAAAGACTCAGGACAACACAAATGCACCATCATTTCTCTCCACTCAGCAGGCAATAAAATACACTGCAAGTACTCAGAAAAGCTGCTGAAAATTGGCCATCTAAAGCCCCTGAATTCTAAGAAAGAGCCTGTGTTAGAGATGAATGCATAGAAAACAGTGCAGGAAGGCTTGAAATCAACACTAGGACTCGTAAAGCAGTAACTCCAACATATTTCACATGAACTTATAATTTACAGTATTTTTACTTTCTATGCTGTTCTTATGCTTATTATTGCAAATAATGTGGAGGATATTAAGAGGTGTTCTGTTAAATTCCGTGTCAGGAAATTCACTTTGATTAAGACCAAATGTTGTCATTCCAGAAACAAACAAAAAGGGAAATTTATAAAAAATTTTATGATTTTAAATAGCAGAACAGCTGCATAGAACAGTATGCTATTTTGCCAGACTTATGGAAGGCAATTATATGTCTTTCTTACAGCAGTACATAATTAATTAAGCAATTTTAAATTATAAAAAATATTGATCATACCTGGTAAGTGCACCAGCTTATTACTGGTTATAGGAAGACTTTCAACAAAGATACAGTAAAGACTCTAATGTTCTTGTGTACTGCAAACCTATCAATTCAGATTTTCTATTATAAACTCAGACTCAAGCTTAATCTTGATAATAATGCGATATAACAGAAATCTTATACTTCACCAAGGGACTGAATTGTGACTCCCCACATGGAGAATATAAAAAGCAATTCTGTTAATTGTGTGTGAAACCATTTATAATACTTTTTTTGAAAGGAAAAGAAACCAAAACAATAGAAACCATCCTACTTTACGATTCTAGGGCAGATATGCAATGTCTTTTTCTACACAGTTGATAGATACCAGCTTAAATTTTTGTTTTGTTAAATGCCTTAATTGTGAAAATTGTTAAATAAAATTAAATCAAGTTCTTTTCACATGCAGCGTACTCATGCTTTTTTAACACAGCAAATTTCATGTGTGCAAATTAATATTCCTCACAGCTTAAAAATGATATGAAGGAGTGCTTTAATGCTTATTTCTTTGCAATGCAGTTTGAGTGTGTACATGACTTTTTATGGCTATACTAATGTTACTTTTCTAACAAAATACTTGAGTTTTGTGGGATGGAAAAAAGATGCTAAAAATTTATTTAAATTCCTGAAGAGCATGTAAGTATAAAAATATACAATATTTGATTAATTGCCTATGACACAGTTCATCAAGCTTTCAATTTAGGGAAGAAGTTTTGTTTAATAGCAGTGAAATATGTGTCAACAAAGTTATCTTCAAGATTACAGTTTGTAATACTGTTGCTTAGCTGCACACTGGAGTTTCTCACAATCTTAGTTAAAACTGAAGAATCTAATTAATTCATTGTCTCCTGTATATTTTAGTATCTTTTCAGTTATCTGCTACACACTATAAGGCCCACAGCAGTGCGCTTTGAAAGCTCTGAGCTTTCCTCAGAATTGTGGACCAGATTTGCCTTGTGTCTCTTTAAGCCCACAATCTTAAGCACCTGAAATTAGATGGGGTGAAATCAGGCCTGTTTAGTGATTCGGTATCAACAAATAAGAACCATTTCAGGATCTGCACTGTCCCCCCCACTCTTCCCCTCCTCCACAGTTCCCTGGTAATTTCTTTTTTGTATTGGAAGATTCTTAACAGACAAGAAAAGCAAGACTTTTCCTTACACAAAAATTGCTTGTAATTTCACAAGGAAAGATGAAACGGTCATACAGTGTCAGAAGGAATATTTTAGTCAAAATCAGACAAAATAAAAAACAGTACAACTTCAACATTAAAAGATTTGAAAGGTCTGTTTCAGTGTTGCTAGCATCCCACTAGTTTAAGCGCATTTGTACCATATTTTGTTTCGTTCAAACCATGGTGGGCTTAGTCCCCAGGATTCCTGGCAAGTACTTCACATGCTGCAATGGCTTCTTCTGTTTCTTCTATTGTAGTTACCCTACATAGCACTTAAATATTCATCAGGGTTTAAACTTTAATTTTTTATTTTCTGTCTGGCAATTATCATGAAAAACAAGCCAATTAAAGGCCTACTTTACTATATTTCATTTAAGAATGAAAATGTAAGTGACACATCACTTGTGAAAATACAACAACCATGGGTACTTTTGCTGCAACGTCAGGGTTGAGATGCTTTCTAGCATATATCATGTGACTGAATATGGTTTCTAGAAATAATTTCTTAATTATATATGTGGATATTCATATATATGAATATATAAATATATATGGATATTCCTATTCCAGAACAATTTGTTATTTCTCAAAAAAAAAAAAGATTGTTAACAAAATTTTACATGGCCTACTATCCTGAAATGCAGCTTGTTCTTAATTCCATCACATTAATCATGTTATATTGTGCAATTTTCTTATTCACCATCTTATCAATGAAAAAAAAACCCAATCATCCTGTATTTTTTTTTTTCAATGTGTTTATCTGTTGTTTTCATAGGTCAAGCAAAAACTACAGTCTGGTTGGAATTTGCACACTAACATCCTTCTGAACTATAAGCCTAGAAACATTCCGAATAATCATAGAATCATAGAATAGTTAGGGTTGGAAAGAGTCTTATGATCATCTAGTTCGAACCCCCCTGCCGTGGGTAGGGACACCTCACACTGAATCATGTCACCCAAGGCTCTGTCCAATCAGGCCTCAAACACTGCCAGGGGCAGAGCATTCACAACTTCCCTGGGCAACCCATTCCAGTGCCTCACCACCCTTACAGTAAAGAATTTCTTCCTTATATCCAATCTAAACTTCCCCTTTTTAAGTTTTAACCTGTAACCCCTTGTCTTGTCACTTCAGTTCCTAATGAGAAGGCCCTCTCTAGCATCTTTGTAGGCCCCCTTCAGATACTGGAAGGCTGCTAGGAGGTCTCCTCCAGGATGAACAGCCCCAACTTTCTCAGCCTGTCTTCATATGGGAGGTGCTCCAGTCCCCTGATCATCCTCATGGCCCTCCTCTGGACTTGTTCCAACAGTTCCCTGTCCTTTTAATGTTGAGGACACCAGAACTGCACACAGTACTCCAAGTGAGGTCTCACGAGAGCAGAGTAGAGGGGCAGGATCACCTCCTTCAACATGCTGGTCACACTTGTTTTGGTGCAGCCCAGAATACGGTTGGCTTTCTGGGCTGCAGTTTCACACTGCCGGCTCATGTTCATAATATTTCCAGATTCTTTATACTTTTAATGTTAGCAATCCCAGGAGAAGAACTTCCTGAGTATCAACCAAATTCAGATTCTTTTGGTTTTGCTTACACAATTTTGTATTCTTACTGTTTTGCTATTTATATATTTCTTTTATATATTTGCTGTTTATATATATCCTAACTATGACTTCTTCAAGAAGAAATACTGGAAAGTAGGCACCAATATTGCCATATAAAAGAGCAATACCTTACACAAAAGCATTCTATTATGCAAATTTAATAAGACCTTTATGATGTGAGTGGCTTTGGGAGTCTGTTGGATAACTGACGTGAACACAGTACTTAAACATGAAATAAGGCTATCTGAATGTTTCTGGTTTTAATAGTCCTCAAAGATTATTGGCATAGCCGTCATGTAGATAAGACAACTAGCAGCCATCTCTGGACCTTACATATTGCCAATTCATTTCAGAAGCCAGACTTACCAGTCCTTGAACATTGTCCTGTGTCACATGTCAGGGTTTTGTAGTTGTATGAAGTTCCTTTTGACCAGCATATTGTTGGTAATGGAGGAGAATTTCAAATGGATCTATTTCTGGATACCTCATTAAAAATAAGATCTTGTTTCTGAATTTATTAATCCCTACTTAGTCTATGACAGTCTTTACCTGATTAAAAAAACTGTTGGGTTATTAATATGTGGAGCTAAGGAGTTTTGATTTTAAAACTTTGTACAGACACTTATAAGCATTTTTTTTCAATGTACATAGAACTGCTAGTCATTCTGATTCTTTTCCTGAGCAAGAAACATACAAGATTTGAGCACAGTTGAGAGCTCATAGATATGAAGTTCAATAACAGGTGAAAATTAAAGTAGATGTTCTTAAAATTAATGCCATATTAAAATTTGACACTTTATTTCAACACTTTTAGTGCAGGATATGTTTTATCAGAAAAACAAAACCATAGCTACCTAGTTAAACAATTCAATGTAACTTTGTAAAAATTCCAATTTAATCTATACTGATAGACTACCATACCTGTGTATCTGTATTTGAAAATATATATTTAGCACAAATATCTTAAACAGGACCAAAAGTTAGCTAGTGATTGGTTTTTATGTTGGTTATTATGACAAATAACTACAATAGAGTCATCTTAGCGGGACTGCTAAGGTGACCTCCCAGATGAAGACAGACTAAAAAATTTGGGGCAGTTCATCCTGCAGAAGGCTGTGTGGAGACCTCATAGCATCCTTCCAGTATTTGGGGGGACCTACAAGGATGCTGGAGAACTCTTCATCAGCCACAGTAGAAATAGGACAAGGGGTAATGGTTGAAACTCAACCAGGCAAGACTTAGATTAGATATAAGAAAGAAACCTTTCACTATGAGAGTGGTGAGGCACTGGAACAAGTTGCCCAAAGAAGTGGTAAATGCTCCATACCTGGTAGTGTTTAAGGCCAGGTTTGAATCATGATTCTATGATTCTGTGAATTTGACATAAGGGAAAACAAAATACTAATAAAATGCTTTGAGAGATAACCTCATTGTACTTTACTGTAGAGCCTCTTATACATTATGCCACGGACTGAAACTATGTACAGTGTCTCGCATGCATTTTACTGGGTGATATCAAAGATGTCAATTGGAGAAGCATTCATCTGACAGGACATTGGAGTTACAGTACTACAGGGACACCTCCCACAGACCAAACAATTCCTAAATTGGAGAAACGATTCAACAAATTCAATTAGCATCATCCAGTGTCGTGGTTTAAACTAAATCTGCACAGTTCCCCTTTTGTGTCCCCCCCCCCCCCCCCCCCCCCCCTTCCCACTCCCAGAGGGATGGGAAGGAGAGCCAGAGGACTACAACTCCCACGGATTAAGGTAAAATCAGTCCAGCAATTAATGTATAACACAAATCACTACTGCTACCACTAACAAATCAATGTTAGAGGAAATAAACAGGGAGAGAGAATACGATACCACCCACCGCTACGAGGCCAGCCCGGAAGAGAGAGCTCACCCTTCCCCTCCTGGCCAGCTTACAGTTCCCTCTCCGAGCCCAGCCTGGAGTGTTAACTCCTTCCCTTCCGGCCAGCTTCCAGTCCCCTCCCCGAGCAGGACGTGCTGTGGTATGGAATACCTCCCCGACTAGCCCATACCAGGTGCCCTATCTCTCCCTCCTCCCTGGCAGCGCATGAGCTACTGCTGAACCCATGACACCCAGAAAAATAAAAGCGTGCAAGATCTGGGTCAGTGAGTCATCATGTTAAGTCCATCACATGGTCATGCCCAGTTATAGGTCATCTTCTTGGCAATAATCACTTGCTCTAAATGAGATATAACAAGGACATGATCAGATAATAGAAAACCAGGCATGGTTCCTATTCTACCTTTAAATTATATACTTCTGTATTATCAGTACTGGCTACAAATTCCTTCTTGTTTCATTTGTCTTTCTCTTCCAATTCCAATCTCTAATTTTTCCTCTTCAGCCTTGTCATTCTGAATTCTTCCTGTGTTGAATTAGTCCACAGTAGTTTTCTCAAGTTTTCATTAATGTCTTTCTTACAGTTAGCCTTTTTTCTTATGATCTTTTAATTTTATTGCTTACACCTTTAGTCTATTTGCCAGTTAATTTTCTTGTTCTTTTTCTCTGTTGATACTAACTTTTCTTCAATCTACCTTTATTAACATTTGTCTTCATCTCCTTCAAATTCTTTTGAATGTGAGAAATAAAAAGATATCTATGCTTCTTGCCTCTCTTTCAAATGCCATTATATATACATATTTTTTAATATATTTAATCTGCTTTCATAGTTGTTTGTGAAGTCCTATTTGGCCAGTCTAGCTTTGACATTCCTTCGTTAATTCTCCCCATGAACACAGTGGTTTTGTAGTTGAACCCCTCCCTTCTCTACAGAAACAGGTTTTTGGGGCAGGAGTTAGCAGGGCTTATTGACAGGGCTTTAAACTAGATATGAAGGGGGGAGGGGATTTAGCTGGGCCTGCTGGGGACAAGCCCAAGAGAAACATGCTAGGGCTTGAAGGAGGGCAGACTAGGGAGGACTATCAATCTATTGTTTCATTTGTGGGAAAGGATAGTTGTTTAGACCCTGTCCCACAGGGGAAAAAGGTACTAGGGCAAGAATTAGCAGAGCTCACCCACAGAGCTTCAGGTTAGATTCAAAGTGTGAGGGGGTTGTAGCTGGGTTTGAACTAGTGGGGCATTGTTCTAGAATTAATGAAGACCAGAAGGCCTCCTGCCTCCCGAGGGTGCCATCAGTGTGCTCTGCTCGCTCCCTGAAATGCCTGTACACCAATGCATGCAGCATGGGGAATAAACAGGAGGTGTTAGAAGTCTGTGTGCAGTCTAAAAGTTATGATCTAGTGGCAATTACAGAGACATGGTGGGACAGCTCACATGACTGGAATGTGGTCATGGATGGCTATGTCCTTTTTAGGAAAGATAGGTCAGCAAAGGGAGGTGGTGGAGTTGCTCTTTATGCGAGAGAGTGACTAGAATGTATTGAGTTCTGTCCGGGCGCAGATGTAGAACAAGTGGAATGTCTGTGGGTACGAATTAAGGGACAGACTGGTACGGGTGATACAGCTGTGGGGGTCTATTATAGACCTCCTGATCAGGATGAAGGAGTTGATGAGGCTTTCTATAGGCAACTGAAAGTAGCCTCACGACTACATGCCTTGGTCCTCATGGGGGATTTTAACTACCCCGATATTACTGAAAGACTCACACAGCCAGTCATTCACAGTCTAGGAGGTTCCTCCAGTGCACTGATGATAACTTCTTAATGTAAATGGTGGACAAACCAACTAGGAGAGGAGCGCTGCTAGATTTAGTATTTGCCAACAAGGAGGATCTGGTTGAAGTGGTGATGGTCAATGGCAGCCTTGGCTGCAGTGACCATGAGATGGTGGAGTTTAGGATCTTGTGTGGGAGGAATAGAATACCTAACAAGGCCACAGTTCTGGATTTCCGAAGGGCCAACTTTGGCCTCTTCAATTGACTGCTAAGGGAAGTCTCATGAGAAAGGGTACTAGGTGGTAAAGGGGCTCAAGATAGTTGGTCAGCATTCAAGGACCACTTCTTCCAAGCTCAGAATCAGAGCGTCCCAGTGGGTAGGAAATCAAGTAAGGGAGCTAGAAGAGCAGCGTGGTTAAACAAGGAACTGCTGGGTGAACTCAAGTGGAAAAGCAGAATCTATGGATTATGGAAGGAGGGGCTGGCTACCTGGGAGGAATCTAGGGCAGTTGTTAGATGCAGGGAGGCAATTAGGACAGCTAAGGCTTCCTTGGAACTTAATCTTGCTTGTCGTGTTAAGGACAATAGAAAGGGCTTCTTCAAATACATAGCAAATAAAACTAACACAAGAGGCAATATAGGCCCACTGTTGAACGAGGTGGGTGCCCTGGAGACAGAGGACATAAGGAAGGCAGAGGTGCTGAATGCCTTCTTTGCCTCTCTCTTTACTCCTGCAGACTCTCCCCGCAGGCCCCAGATTCCTATAGCCCCAGGAAGAGTCAGGACAAAGGAGGAGTTTGCTTTGGTAGAGGAGGATCAGCTATGCAATCTGGACATCTATAAATCGATGGGTCCAGATGGAATACACCCACTGGTGCTGAGGGAGCTGGTGGAGGTCATTGCTAGGTCACTATCCATCATCTTTGGTAAGTCGTGGGAAACAGGAGAGGTGCCTGAGGATTGGAGGATGGCAAATGTCACACCAGTCTATAAGAAGGGCAAGAAGGAGGACCTGGCTAATTATAGACTGGTCAGCCTTACCTCCATCCCTGGAAAGGTGATGGAACAAGCCATCTCTAAACATATCAAGGATGAGGGGGGGTCATTAAGAACAGCCAACTTGGTTTTACCAGGGGGAAGTCATGTTTGACCAACCTTATAGCCTTCTGTGAGGAAGTAACTAGGTGGAGGAATGATGATAGAGCGGTAGGTGTGTTTTTTCTTGATTTCAGTAAGGCATTTGATACTGTCTCCCACAGCATCCTCATAGATAAGCTAAGGAAGTGTGTGGGTTTGATGATCAGGTAGTGAGGTGGATGAAGAACTGGTTGAAAGGAAGAAGGCAGAGAGTTGTGGTCAATGGCACAGAATCTAGCTGGAGGTCTGTGACTAGTGGAGTCCCTCAGGGGTCGGTGCTGGGACCAGTGCTGTTTAATATTTTCATCAACGACCTGGATGAGGGAACTGAGTGTACCCTCAGCAAGTTCGCTGATGACACTAAACTGGGAGGAGTGGCTGACACACCAGAAGGCTGTGTTGCCATTCAGCGAGACCTGGACAGACTGGAGAGTGTGGGGGGGAGAAACCTGATGAAATTCAACAAGGGCAAGTGTAGAGTCTTGCATGTGGGGAAGAACAACCCCATGTACCAGTACAGGTTGGGGGTTGACCTGCTGGAAAGGAGTGAAGGGGAAAGGAACCTGGGGGTCCTGGTGGATAGGAGGGTGACCATGAGCCATCAATGTGCCCTTGTGGCCAAGAAGGCAAATGGCATCCTAGGGTGCATTAGTTCAAGAAGGACAGGGAATTGCTTGAAAGAGTCCAGTGCAGAGCCACAAAGATGATTAAGGGAGTGGATCATCTCCCTTATGAGGAGAGGCTGAGGGAGCTGGGTCTCTTTAGCTTGGAGGAGACTGAGGGGTGACCTCATCAGTGTTTACAAATATGTAAAGGGTGGGTGTCAGGATGATGGAGGTAGGTTCTTTTCAGTGATATCCAGTGATAGGACAAGGGGCAATGGGTGTAAACTGGAGCATAGTAAGTTCCATGTGAACATCAGGAAGAACTTCTTTACTGTAAGAGTGACAGAGCACTGGAACAGGTTGCCCAGGGGGGTTGTGGAGTCTCCAGTGTTGAAGATATTCAATGCCTGCCTGGACAAGTTCCTGTGTGATGTAGATGATCTTTCGAGGTCCCTTCCAACCCTTGGGATTCTGAGATTCTGTATGAAACAAAGATTTGGAAGTAACTGAGGCATACAGCTTTGCTAGATCATTCCTTTTTTTCTGTTCCAAGTTTGTACGTGGTTCTAGGCTCTTTTTTGATCTGTGTTTGGAAAGCAAGCTCTTGGAGAGATTATTATTTACATTTTGAGTGTCTAAAAAACTTTTTTTTTTTTTACTTTTGATATGGTAATAATAGTCCATTGTATTTTTAAGAACCTTGACATATAATACAAAGAATATATCAAGGAACAGAAACAAAAGTTGTAAAGCTAGGTAGATTAAATAATTTTGAGCTTCTATGAGTGGTGAAATTTTTCAGAGCTTAGGGAAGAAGTTATTTTCTACCAAATGGGCCAAGAAAATGTAATACCGTGCAATCCTTGAAATACCAGAAAAATAATTTGCCTAACCCTAAGTCTTCAGAATTCATTTTAGTTCAAAGTTAAACAATTATATACAAGAATTGTATACTTTAAATTTACTAGTAAGTAACTAAGAAACATAAAACTGCATCATACATTTCAAAGGTAAGTGAAATAAAGCAGTTTTTCAGCTCACAACTTCAAGTCCCACTGTCACCAATGTCCATTTAAGATCTTATAAGTCATCCACACCTTTTCTGAAATGTGGCTAAATTAAGTCTTTATTATGAAGAAAATAAGTTACATTTTGATTCCATAAATGCCTGAAATATTTTTAGCAATAAATCAATGACCCAAAGAATATTTATTTAATTAACAAATGTAGAATTATCATAGAATCATAGAATAGTTAGGGTTGGAAAAGACCTTAAGATCATCTAGTTCCGACCCCCCTGCCATGGGCAGGGACACCTCACACTGAACTGTGTAGCCCATAAATCATTACTGTTTGGGTGTTTAATGTGGTAGTTTGTGAAAGAATTTATCTATATTTTTTTATTATGGTTTGATTATGGTTCTTATACAATTTCACTGAAGCCTTGACCAGCAACCTAGGCAGAAAAGAGTATTTTTACTTTCTTCTTTGTGTCTCCTCTGTAAATATACAAGGGTGTTAGTGCTTTATTTCACACTGACTGAGGTTTTGCCATGAATCTCAGCATCTCACAACTCTATTTACTTTCTTGGAAACAATCAGACATTGTACAGCAATTTGCAGTAATGCTTAGAATGCTTCTGGTGAGATCTCATGACAGAATAAAATTAACCTCAAGTAACTAGTGTGTGTTATAGTAGCTTCTCTTATGGCCTGCAGGCGGACTACCTTGGGTTCTGATCTTGTTAAGTCTAAGAAGCTAAACAGCTTCAGATTAATTAGTTGATTGGTGACCTCGAAGGAGCATGGAGTGCCACAGAGGATGGAATTAGCAGTTTAGTGGGAACTGCTTTTCCCTGTAACTCAGTATGGAACTATAGGATAAGCAGGAGGCTAGAAGAGTTCTATGTTACTGGATTTCTTCTGGAAATTATATTATCCAGTTTCTAGCTATCTTACAAATTCAAGTTTTCATGTCCCTACTTATTATCCTTCTCAGTGTCCTTCTTGAAATAAAATATATACACTAGCAATGCATTTTTGAATCCGCTTGTTTTCTGTGTGAATGTAATATCAAGAAAATATTTTTGAAATCAACATATGCCAGTATATTTTCCTAACTAGATAATGTTTCTTCTGTGTCGCACAGTTTGATGGTATTATACAGTGCTTCTTTTGATCCTTTAAAAATGGTTCCATGGTGGAAATAATTTTCTCATCCTGCATTTTATTTAGAATAAACAAAAATCTTACAGGAAAAATAGACACATGAAAATGTCTTTTACATCTCTTCTCACATTCAGAGAGGCCATAGAATTACATGTTTTGATGTAAAATTTCCCAAATTTTGGATTCTTATGTCAAATTTACAGTGTCTGCTTGGCCTTACTTTCTTTATGCAATATATGTTGCTGGGAAATGTAATTTCTTACCCTCCAAATGTAAAATAGGACATTCTTTTTAGCCAAAAACTTTTCAAACTTCTGGTTCCAAATGATGCCAGAGGAGCAAATGATATCAGCAGCATACTTAACATCTCTTGGGACTACAGTGCATTCTATGCTTGTTTTTTTTATTATTATTATTATTTTACAAATTTGTTGTAATTCCTTCCAAAGTGAATTCAAGAAAGAAAGAGCTACTTTTTCCATGATCCAGTGGGACTTATCAATGAAGAAATGACTGAACATAGCATCTACACTGCCTTCTGGCACCATAGTTTTCTTAAAAGTCTGAGTTATGAACTTATGAGGTAGAAGTACAGACATTCTCACTATTGATTTTTATGTGCCTTAAGAGCGAGGTAGAAAACCCTTCTGCATCAGACACCTTTCTCTTCACTGTCTTTTCATCAGCCATATATTTGTCAGTCTTTATCTCATTCAGAGGACAACTCTGATAGCTGGCCCATTTTAGTTAAACAACCTTTTAACTACTGAAATTAGAGGAACTAGTGGAAAACATAGATATGTAAAATGAAAATGAAATAATAATCGGAATAGACTAAAATGAAGGCAGCTTTCAGTGTCCTTTTTCTTCATAAAGAAAAAAGCAGGTTAATTGCATGCTGGCTATGGAAGAAAAAGGGGGGGAATGAAAAACTAGGGAACTATTTTATAAAAAAAAAGGGGGTTTGGTGTGTCTGAGTTCTGTAGGTACATAGACCTTCCTATCTCATCCTTTCCAGTTAGTTTGGGTATTTGGTTGGTTGGGCTTGTTTTTATTATTTTTTTCCTTCTCTAAGGACTTATGAATTATTTTTTCACAATATGAACACAATTGTAATTCATTGCAGTTATCGCAAAAATCTCCAAATACAGTTGGAGAAAGGACCTAAAGTGAAGTATGATGTAACAGATAAGTTTCAAGAAATACTGAGACAATATTAATGTTCTTTGAAAGAAATATGATAGCCATTTTATTTACCTGACATATAAATATGCATCTTAATTCAGGAAACAAGGTCATCCATTTGTAATATAGATTTAATCAGGTTATACTGGCCCAGTCATACAACCAAAAGAACTGCTTTAGGAGCTTGGATTACAAATCCTGCTTGCAAGTCATAGAATTGTAGAATAGTTAAGGTAGGAAAGGACCTTAAGATCGTCAAGTTCCAACCCCCCTGCCATGGGCAAGGACACCTCACATTAGGCCTTAAGCACTGCCAGGTATGGAGCATTCACCAGTTCTTTGGGTAACTTGTTCCAGAGTCATATCACTTTCACAGTAAAGAAATTCTTCTTTACATCTAACTTGAATTTCCTCTGTTTAAGTTTGAAGCCATTTCTCCTTTTCCTATCACTACAGTCCCAGCCAGCGTCCTTGTAGGCACCCTCCAGATACTGGAAGGTAATTATGAGGTCTCCATGCAGCTTCTTTTCTCCAGGATGAACAGCCACAACTTCCTTTGTCTTCATATGGGACATGAGCCCACTTATCATCTTCCTGGCCCTCCTCTGGACTTGCTGCAACAGCTCCATGTCTTTGTTATGCTGGGGACAACAGAACGGCACACAGTATGCCAAGTGGCGTCTCATAAGAGAAGAGCAGAGGGGCAGGATCACCTCCTTCAACCTGCTGGTCACACTCCTTTTAATGCAGCCCAGGATATGGTTGGCTTTCTGGGCTGCAAGCGCACACTGAAGCCGGCTCATGTTCATTTTCTCATCAGCTAACACCCCCAAGTCCTTCTCCACAGGGCTGCTCTGCATGACTTCTCTGCCCAGCCTGTAGCTGTGCCTGGGATTGCCCTGACCCAGGTGTAGGGCCTTATACTTCGCACTGTTGGACTTCATGAGGTTTGCCCACCTATCAAGCGTGTCAAGGTTTCCCTGAATGGCATCCATTCCATTCAGAGTGTATCAACCAAATCACATGACATAGGGTAATCAGCAAATTTGCTGAGGGCACACTCAATCCCACTGTCCATGTTGCCAACAAAGATGTTGAGCAGGATTGGTCCCAACACCAGCACTTGAGGGACACCATTTGTTACTGGTCTATAGCTGGGCACTGAGCTGTTGACCGCAACTCTTTGTGTATGGCCATCCAGCCAGTTCTTTATCCATCAAGTGGTCCATCTATCAAATCAATTTCGCTCCAGTTTAGAGACAAGGATGTCATGCGGGACAGCGTTGAACACTTTGCACAACTCCAGGTAGATCACATCAGCTGCTTTGCCCCTATCCATCAGTTCTGCAGCCCATTGTAGAAGGCTACCAAATTGGTCAGATATAATTTCCCCTTATTTGAAGCCATGCTGACTGTCACCAACCACCTCCTTGTTTTTTGTGTGTCTTAGCACGGTTTCCAGGAGAATCTGCTCCATGATCCTGCCAGGCATAAAAGTGAGACTGACTGGTCTGTAGTTCCCTGGGTCTTTCATATTCCCCTTCTTGAAAATGAGGGTTATATTTCACTTTTTTCAGTCATCGGGAACTTCACCTGACTGCCATAATTTTTCAAATATGATGAACAGTGGCTTAGCAACTTCATTCACCATCTTCTTCAGGAGGCACAAATGGATTTCATCAAGTCCCATGCGCTTGTGCACATTCAGGTTCCTAAGAGAATCTCGAACCAGATCCTCTCCTACAGTGGGCCCAAAGTCTTCATTCTCACAGTCCCCTCATTTGCCTCCAAAAGTCCCTGCATCTGCCTTCAAAAATTCCTATGAGGAGTTCATCAAACATTGTCAATTTTTGCTTTCCAAATATTTGTCAATTTTTCATGAAACTAGGCTTCCCGGAAGAAGGTTGTCACCTCAAAATCTTTCCTTTAACTTTAAAAGCCAACATTATCAGGAATTATTTTTCAATGTTAAAAGAAAATTAATAAACCCCTCAAATATCTGGCTATATGTGACATTATTTTTCAGCAAATTTTATCTGTATGTGATTTTGTACCAATTATGAAATTTGATAACATGATCATCATATTTACACATCATAGTTCTCACCCAGCTTGCCTCTGTTAAACAGGCATGATTGCAGTAGTTTCCATATCTTTTAGCAGCCAGGGTCTGACAAGAGTTGGATGATTCATTCAGTAACTGCTAACACAATCTCAAAAGCGAACAGCTACAAATTTCAAATTCTGAAGAATTTTTTTCTAAAATAATTAACTGTATAAGTATCACAAATTAAAAAGTAATAAAAACCTGGTATAAAATTACATGACAGCTATATAGCTAAGTGTTCTTTAAAACAAACACAAATGTGTTTGTATTCCTAGTAAAGGTATCCCTGTACATTAGAATAATTTAAAGGTCACTGGAGTTCAAGTAGTGCCTACCTGTCCAGGGACGTAAGATGCAACCTGAAGCCTACTCTTTCTTAGACTACTCTGTAGCTTTATTTTGTAAAATGTTCAATATTTTTCCTTCTGTGTTGGTTTTCTTTCCCCTTTACAGATTCCTTATTTCCTCATTATGTTACTTTATCCTCATTTAAATACCTAACTGCTTTATTTTGAAGGTTTTGCTACTAGACTAACTGTTGGGTATTAGTTTTGCCAGTTTTTCTTCTCCCAAGAGTATAGAAGGCTTATCAGTTTCAATTTTATCTGTTGGGTAATAGCTCTTTCCTGAGGCAAAGTTACGGGTTCTCTTGGAAAAAGAACTTCAGAGCAATGATAAGTTATCTCACTATTCACCATATTGGGAAATAAGTAACTCATTTCCTCTCTTGTTTTCTGCTTTGTTGTATACAATTATATGTCAACTGCAGAATATGGTCAGATGGTATCCAGATGTAGACCCAGTCAGGTCAAAAAGGAAGGAAAACGAAGGGACTATTTGCAGATGAGCCACCGAGCAAAGAACCTCAGCCTGGGAGCTGGCATGTTTTCTATGTCTGTATTCCTTTTGAAATTGGACACTTCAGGAGCTCAAGATCTCCTTAATAAGCTGATTGACAAGTCAGAAGTTTTTCCCTAGAATACCATACTTAAGTTCATCAGTATAAATTAAAGAGATCTTTATAGTGAAAACAAATCTGTTTTAGAAAAAAGAGTCCTTAAAGGTAAGAATCTTCTTAGCACCAGCAGAACAAAGTCACAACTGAAGAACTAAATACATAAATTTTAATAATTTAGTTGTACCTAAGGAATAACCTTTATCTGAGAAATATGCAAAGGTCATTCCTGTGAGATAAAAGATACTGGAACAAGCCAGTGCCTTCAGAGCTGTAGCTTACTGAGTGTGAAAGCAATTAAATCTGGGAAGCTGTCCTGGATTCAGCAGTAGCAGTCATTTTTTCTCCTTCTTGGTAGCTGGTGCAGTGCTGTGTTTTGACTTTCGGGCTGAGAACGGTTGCTGATAGCAAGTATCTTTTGAGTTACTGCTCAAATGTTTGGTTTGTCCAAGGCCTTTTCTGAGCTCATGCTCTGCCAGGGAGGAGGGGAAGCTGGGAGGAAGGAGAGACAGGACCCTTGACCCAGGCTAGTCAAAGAGGTATTCCATACCATAGCATGTCATACCCAGAATGTAACTGGGAGAAACCCGGAAGGGCTGGAGACTCTGGGGGGGTGGAGGAGGTATCGGTTGGTGCTCGGTCAGGCAGGGTGGGGTGAGTTATGGGTCGGTGGCTGGTGAGGTGTTATATTCTCTTCACTTGTTATTTGCTTTACCATTATTGTTTGTAGCAGTAGTAATGGCAGTAGTGATTTGTGTTATGCCTTAGTTATTAAACTGTTCTTATCTCAACTACATTCTTTGGATTCTCTTTTCTAACTCTCCAGGACTTGGGGAAGCAAGGGGGGGGAGTGAGTGAACGAGCTGTGCGGACTTGGTTGTAAACCACAACAGAAGTAGTTTAGGAGATTTTGTAGTTTAGAAGAAATGAACAAGGACTTTGGCTCCCATGAGGAAAGAACAGCCAAAGCCTCAGATGTTTTTGGTATTCTCAAACTGAGGAATGTAAATGGGATGTAAATATATATTCCCAGTGTTAGCCTTTCAGGTATATCATTTTTAGGCCAAGAAAACTTATCTGAAAACTAATTCAAAGTTAGCTTGTTGCTTCAGTACTGGCTTCAAGTACTTTCAAGGCCAGGTGGGATGGAGCCTTGGGTGACATGCTTTAGTGCAAGGTGTCCCTTCCCTTGGCAAGGGTGTTGGAACTAGGAGATCTCAAGGTCCTTTCCAACCCTAACTATACTATGATTCTATGATTCTCCACAGAGCATGACTCTTGCAATTTCTTTTTGCTTTTACTTTACCCAGTTGCTTGCCTGTTTCTAGTTATTGAAGAAACTCAGCATGTAACAATTTGGTCTTCTAAGGACTACGTTACAAAGGCAAGAATAATGCAATCTGTTATGGCATTTATTTAAAGAAGAATCACTTTTTCCTACATATGAATAAGAGTAGTATTTGTAGCAATTTTTACATTAGCACCTTGGATATACTATCCGTTGCTTGATATTGTTGCAGATGGAGTGGTGCACTTCACGTACAAGAGACAAATAGCAATTCGTTTCTTGATAAAAAGCAGCCATTTAACGATTTTTGATAGTAAATCCGGTAGTGGTTTAACAAGATTTGATGTCAAAGTACACTTGATTATTTACTGTGTAGAGACAGGGTCAGAAAAACTGTCAGGAAAACCCTCTTGTTGAGTAATAAGATTCAGAAAAAAATGAATATTATTACCCCTTCTCTTCTCAGGGAGGAGTCTAGGTGTGGCTAGATCCATGCTTAGACTTGGTCAACAGCTTATGTTTAAAGAATTATATATGTGCAATTAAGCCTTTATATGACTTGGCTAAGATTTCCAAGTTTAGCATACTATTAGTCACTTACTGAGAATCTGTTGTGAAAAGGAATCTCTCAGCCTCAAGGAGTAACCTTGAGAGGTCTCCCTACTCTAGAGTAGATCCTGGTGTACAGCCCACTGCCGTGCAGGAGAGCTCCATGGACCCTGAGTTTTCCACTATTTTATGGAGTAAGATAATGGACTTCTAAGCATATTTGCATACTGACTACAGAACTCAGTTTCTTCCAAACTTGGGTTGCGTGAAACCTTAACCAGCACTGTGGTTAGGTGGTAGTATGCTCAGATTAACCCTTCACTATTGTGTTCTTGCCCCCCCCAAATCCACTTTGTGTTGGATGCATCCATCATAACAGATACATCCATTACGATCACCACTGGCAGTTACCACTTCAGCAAAGTTACAGGAAATAAAGGTCTGTTTGGGAGAAGGGAAGTGGGGAGGACATGCTACTACAAACATCCTCACACTAAACCTGTCACTGAGCACTAGATAAATAAACCTTAAAGACTTGTCTCAAATGCATAATTTTTAACACTAATAGCAGTATAATCCTACTTTGTAATAAAAAATGCTTCAATTTCATTGGACAGTGCTTATCTTGGTCGAAATCAGTTTTTAATATAAATGCAGTATAAGACACTGTAATTTGGTTCTAAAGAGAAATAGCTATTAATGATACACGGGTAACCAATGTACAGGGGGGGGTAATACAGAGAAATTGTACAAGGGGGTTAAAGGAATTCCTTTACTTAAAGAAAAGTATTGTCTGTCCTAAGTACCTGCCATTGCCATCTTGCCAAGGCATTGATTACTGCTGGAGGGGAAGAACAGATTCTAGTTCTACTGACAAAAGCAGATGAAAGGTCCTGCTGATAAGTGGCAGGAGAGGCAGACTGGGCGACCAAGCCTTAAGACCATGACAAAAGCACAGATGTTTGGTCCTACTGATAAACGGCAGGAGAAGCAGACTGGGCGCGGACTAACCCTAAGTCCATGTCTGAAGATTAAAAGGTATAAAGGTTAAGAAGAGGAAGACTCATTTACTCCATCTTGAAGACCCCTACCCACAGGAGGAAGACTCATTTACTTCATCCTGAGACCCCTGCCCATGATCAGAAGGGGCACTGCACAAGTGCAAAGGACCTTCCGGCTCATTATAATACGAAGCGGGGATAGATAATACATATGTATAGGCGGATTGAGCAACCTCATGTTTATGCATACCTTAAGAGAATAAATGTAAAGGGACAACAACCCTGAGGTGTGCATGCTTTGGAGGAGCTATCCTCATGCACCTCAGCGCTGAATAAAAGCATACCTACTTTACAACTTTAACGAGTTGTGGAGTCTATCCACGCATCATTAACTTATTCTACAATATATACCTGCAGCTTTTGATGTATGGAAAGTAATACTGTGACCAAGAATTTTAAAACTAGACTAAACTGGACAGTTCCGAGTTAAAAGTCTCAAACAATAAGGCAACACTAAACTTTGAACAGGTTTATTTGATTAAACTTTGTAGTAAATAATTTTTTGACATAATGACATTCAGAAATTACTGTGTAATTTCAATGTGTACTATCAGAAAATCGTAGAATTATGTATTTTGGGAAAGATGTCTGGAGAATCATCTAATCAGCTCCTTACCTGAAGCTGGTCTGTATATTTCAGGGTCTGTTATGCCCAGCTCAGAGCATGATCTCTTCCAAAAAAGGCTGCCCAAAAATAATATAATATGATGGACAAGACACGGGGAAGAAAACTGCAGGAATTTCCTTTTCAGAGTCTCATCAACTAGAAGTGGTAAAAGAAAAAAGGCATCGTTATTAGTTGAACATCACAACATAACTGTTGCAGCTAAAAATAGACAAGTACAAATTACACTGGAAGAAGTAGGGAAATTCTGTGGGTGCTGGTAGGAAGTTCAGGTAGTACTCTGTGCAGAGCTGTAGACTTACAGGTGTTGAGAAATTAATTTGAAAGATGCAGGCAAACTGTTTATTGAAGGAAAGAAACTCAAAAAACTTAAGCCCTTTAACTTTGAGGGGAAAAAAAAAGGCTTAATGTCTTCTGTAGAAATGTTGGGCTTAGAGAAAAGCAGAAGTGGCTGGTACACAAGGATGTAGACATGAGTCTTCTGTGGTGAATGTATAAGCTGGAAAACGTGAAGGTTTCTAACCACCAGTGACGTAAAACCAGAATTCTGTAGAAATAGTAATTTAATGGATTGTGAAACTGACTGCAATATTTTTATGAGAGGTTCTACATAACATAGTTGACTGTAATGGCAGGACTGTGTTACACAGTGACCTGAGATGTTCCTCTCAGTCGTATGCAGTACCTGTATGGAATAGGAAAAGCCTTAGCAGTTTTATTCAGGTAGAGAAAAGGAAGAGAACAACAGCCTGGATGAAAGTGAGGCTGGTGT
This sequence comes from Melopsittacus undulatus, assembly GCF_012275295.1. Classification (NCBI taxonomy): domain Eukaryota; kingdom Metazoa; phylum Chordata; class Aves; order Psittaciformes; family Psittaculidae; genus Melopsittacus; species Melopsittacus undulatus. The sequence goes on along the minus strand of NC_047557.1, from coordinate 31,394,011 downwards.
AGGGAAAAAAGGATGAACACTGAGAAGCTTCTCATCACAGTTTTCTCATCACAAATAGAAGAAGAAAATGAAGAAAAGGAACCAAGAGAAACAAAGAATGATGCCTGATCAGATTGAAAGTCTAGCAGATTATTCTGGGGAATATCTTTACCTTTTTCAGGTTTTGTATTAGAAGTACACCTTCTGTCGTATTGAGTAGCTGTTGAGAATACAAAGTCAAATCTACAATCTCGGTTTAATTCATCCCCTGTTTATGTGTATTATAGTAAGTTTTCTGATCACCAATCTTCCTTCTTTCCTTTCCTGCCTTACTGCATGCCTCCCTTTCATCCTCTTTTCACTTCTTGTCTCTTTTATCTCTTCCTTTCATAATATGAGCAAATAGCACCCGCACTTCCTCAGCATAAAGAAATACAATGCTTCATTCTTTTATTTGTGAAGGCTTTTACCACTTCTATAACAAATAAATTGGTTTACAGGAGATGGCCAGCCATGGCCACAATTTTTGCTAATGCTTTGGTTGTTTCTGCAGAGGCAAATACACTTTCAAACAGTACTCTCTAAAACTGAGGAACACTATTGTCCAAAATAGTTCAGCACCATGGGTAGATACATTTGTAAATCTGCAACAGAATGAGACTCATGCTGAATAATGTTATGTACCAAAACATTATCATAAGTGCTCTGCTGGTAAGAGATGTTAGAGAGAGATTCTCTATTGCCCCTAAGGCATACTTCATAGACAGTGCAGTCTTTTGCCCTGGTTAGGTGTAGGTGTAGCATTTGCTATTCAGCAAATAATTGTCTCACACACTCAGGTTTGTGGCATTCCTTTGTCTGCTGCTTCTAGATATTAAAAAGAATACACAACTGTAAAAAAGAAGTAGTGGCAGTTGCAGTAGTAAATAAGACTTTAGTACTTAGAACTTCTACAGGCAATTTCTAAAAAAATATATTTTTTTTCTTAAATACTTTTTAAATTAAATCAAAGACATATACTTTTTTTTTTTTTTTGCAAGAATAATCCATGTATGGTGAAATTAGCAAAGAACTGGCAAGTCATCTGGTTGGCTGAGAACTCCCATTTTCAGTGCAACAGAAAAAGCGTTCTACTGTTTTATGTAGCAGTAACCTTCTATGATCCTAGACCAGAAAAAAAAGACTAGAATATAATACTGTCAAATGCCTTTGAATAGTAATTCTAGACCATCTTTGGTCTCTCTTGACTTATCTGAAAGGAAAAATCAATGGGTTTTAATTTCTAATTTATGAAAATTATGAGTTACAACTAGGTACATAATTATTAAGTTCTAAAAATTCCTAAGAAATAGTGTTCATTTGGCAAATAGGTGTAGTATCTGAAATACTATTTTTGAGGTTCAGAAAAAATGATTGAAATAATGATGATGTGCAATGTCTGCATTTTGTTGTTTCTTTGTTTCAAGGTGGACCTTTTTTACTTTTTTTTTAAGTACTGAGAATCCTAGATTCATATAGAATGAAGCATTAGATCCACAACAAAATTATTACAATTTTAGGGTTTAATAGGAAACTTTTAAAAATAGGATTAAAATTGACACAATGATGGTACCTAAAGTGATAAATTGCCATTCAAAAGCTGTAAGTACCACTTGTAAGCTAAACCCAAAGCCATTTTGGTTTATTTGCTTTATAGAATCGTTTTTAGAAGTGTTTTGAAGTTTTCTTCTTCTCTGATATCACAAAGAAGACACCTATCTTTTGTACTGTCTGTTCATTTTACAGAAAAAAGAGAAGATATGCAATATTGTCCCCTTTTCCAGAATCAATTGTCTGCTTGCATGACACTCCTTCAAACATTTACTAAGAGAATAAGACTGAAGATTATGTTAGTGAAGGCATGTTGAGTAATCAGTAAGAAAGCATACTACTTGCTGCAATGGCTCCTCATATGCAGTCAGTGGGAGAGTTTTGATAGATTGTGTAAATAATTTTCTCCATGGAAACTTTCTTTAAATGATTTGTGGATTATTTTATCTTTGATTTCTGTATGTACTTTTTGTATTTGATATATAAGAAGGTGCTGTCAAAGGAACAACAGCCACTTTACTGATGAATATATAATTTATGACTGTCTGCTCTGACTGAAGAAAATAAATCTTTAACCAAAATACCAAACATTTGTTTCCTGCTAGGCTACTGCAGTAGCCTGAATTTTCAGCTGGTTATTTGTTTATCTGCTTGATACAGTGCTTTGCCTCATTTGTTGCTTTGGTATTTACCCTTAGTCTTGTCTGGGTAAGTATTCTCTAAGAGTGGATTTTGCATTTCAGAGAGGCTTGGCTCTGCTATGTTTACACTGTTATTAAAACCAGGGGGAGCTTCTCAAATGAAACATGATACTTACTATTTGGTTTTGCCAGATCAGAGGTAAGAGCATTGCTTTCTTGGCAGGGACTCAGGAGGAGTCAGGAAAGGATTTTGTTTCTTTGCAAAGCAGGAGTGTTCTGCTTCTTTGAAACAGGTTTTTTAGTAGTGTTGTGCCTCTGTATAAGGTTCAATCCCTCTAAGTCAAACCATTCATTTAAACAGTGGCACTTTGCTGTACAGGAAGCCTAATTTTTTTTTTTTTTTTAGCTTTTTTCCTATGAAATTCAGATTTAAATCTGGTAAAGGAAAAAACTGCAGTTTGCAAGCAGGTTTTTCCATTAATTTTTTAAAAAACACATTCACAGAAAATGTATGCATAAATGTGCTATTTCTTGTATGTTTATAGGACATACAGGACAAAATATGATTTCATTGATGTGCTGGGAAGACATTCAGTGAAAACATAGCTCTTATCTTGGAATTCCATAGGAACGGCTGGTTTGCATTGCGCCTGTGACCAGCTGTAATGAAGAGTAGTATCTTCATTTGTGGGTGGATGAAGCAATTAAGCAATCAGTTCAAAAGTGCTGTTTTCTAGATTTGAAAAAGAAGATATTTCCCCTGAATGTTACTATGGTTTACAGACTCTGGGCTAGACCATAAACTCTATTTTTCTGCTGCAAATCTCAGAAAAGCACAACACGCAGGATCTGCAAATGCAATAGACTATTTTTAAGACAGTGTCTTCATATTTTATCTCAGTTGCTATAATTATTTTTCAATAGGGAGGCCTTACTCAGGGTATGTAACACTAAAATTAGTGAAAACGACTCCCAGATATCTTAAATCATAAATATGCAGATAATACTTTAGTAGAATATTTATAAATATTCAGTATCACAACTGAATTCAACGAGTGCTGGCTTAAAAAGTTTGCAAATGTGTTATTTTGCTGTCATGACACAATTCTAACAGTTGTCTTACTAAAAACATGTAATTTGTTCCTAGTTAATATGGAGCAAGCCTAATGCAAATAAAGGTAAACAATGCATAACAGAAACTCAAAATGGCTATATTATGACATTATTTTAGTCTTTAAACAAAACTCAATGTATCAGATGTGTCTTATTTCATGTTTAAACATGCCTTCAACAAAAGGCTGGCAGTTTTGTAGGCTGGGGGAGTAGTATCTTTAATATATCAATACCACAGTGCCCAAACCATAAAGTTATACACCCATGACTGAACTTTTAAAACAGTTGGAAGACTGACTAATTTCCAAATTAATACCAGGATTTCAGGGGTTAGCTAGTGTCTCATAAATAATTGCGATTATTAGTGTCAGACTCCCATAATTTATCTCAACACTTAGGTTTAAATAGCTCCAGATGAACTTTGGGCAAAACAGATGAATACTAGAATCTGGATAAATAACTCACCTATACTTATGGTTTAAGATAGTAAATCTAAGATCTCAGAAATGCAAAGCCAATTGCATCATCTGTTCTTCTAACACAATCTGGTTGCATTCTGATTTACAGCTATTTGTTCTGCACAATTTTTTTCATAGAATTTTTCATAAAAACAGTCCAAAAGACCATATTTTTTAGCCTAAAATGTATTCCATTCTTTGCAGAATGAGAACTCCTTTTCCTCTTTTAATAATGGAATGCAAATCAGGAAAAGTAGTCAAATTACTTATGATAAACAAGCCTCTGTCTTTGGAGGTTTATTGGGTTTTGATTTTTTCAATTATAAAGGGCAAATATGGAGTGTGTTCCAAAGAAGTATCAGCATAAAGTAAGGCTGCTACAGGCAGATTTAATATGCGTTCTTGCTATTTGCATGTTGAATTGTTTGCATATATCTTTCATTCATTGCAAATGAATATTTTTTCCAAGAGCCAACTAATTCCCCCGATATTCAACAAAATCTGTGTTTCCTCTTCTGAAGCCATACAGGCAAAATGTTACCAGCCAAATAATGAAAATATCTCAACTCACTATGTATTCATGTAAGTTGTGGGGTTTTTTTGTTTGTTTTTTTTTTTTATCTGGGACTGAATTTTTTCAACATTCGTGATAAATCTTCATAGAAAAACAGGATTTTTAGACAACATCATGGATGTGCTGGTGATGGCCAATTATTATTAGGCACTGAGGATTAAACAGCAACTGTTGATGAATGTCCCTGACAGCATATACAGAACTGTCAGAGAATCTGCTGTTTATTGTGAATGTATTTATATTCATTCATTAAGAATATTTTAGCTCCTTTCTTCAAAGCTTTTAACCTTTCAGGAATATATTTTTCAAAATTAATTTACTATTTGAATGTTTTCCCCCCTATGGTTTTATAGCTCTTTCAGCATTTAACTCAGTTCCTAGCTTTATACACTTACCTTCAGAAAATCTTACTAATCTGTTGATTGGATAAAGTTTCATTTCAGAAACAGAACCCTGGGTGAAGGAACAGACTTTGTATTCATTGTAAGAATTTTGTTGTCTTGAGTACAGGAATCATTTCAGTGAGTACCCTGAAACTTCATTTCTGTCTTCTGATTTCCCCCAAAACCAAGTTTTCTGGACAGCCTTTGTTTCTGCTTTCTTCAATCACAAGTCTAAAGATATAAAAAAACCCTGTTTATTAGTACCTTTGGTGCCCATGTTATTCTGGAGTTGAAACATATTAAGTTACATTTATGTCTCAATTTAGTTTTACGTTTTTTAAAGCTACATATTTTCAAAGTTTACAGAAGGTTCAATAAAATTTGTTTTCTAACATAAACATCAGAGTTTTGTAAAGCTAGATTTTGAGAGCTCTGGAGAGTCTTTAATCAACATCCTGTAGTTTCTAGTAATGAATTCTACTGTGGCTTACACTGTTTAATAATTCAGTTAACAGAGGCAGCCCCCAGAAACGGCATTTTGTGCAGAAGTGGAGACAAATTCTGAGGACAGAGTATGTGTTCTCAGCAATGGTGGATGTATGACATGGTGCAGAGTCCCTGGAAGCCTCCAAGGCAAATCAGAAGCCTTTACCAATCATGAAGAAAGGCTTTAGCCAGACTTTGCCCATAGGAGGTCCTGCAAGTCAGGGGCTGCACTGATCACTGAGACCTCTGGCTGGGACCACAGGCAATGGTCGTAGCACTTGGAGGAGGTGTGCACTTGTAGAAGTGTCTGCAATATGAGTAGTACAGCTGTGACAGGAGGTCTGTAGACTACATGGCATCAGGGATAACAAAAACGAAATTAATCTAATGTCACACGGGACACAGCACTACAAAAACTGAACCTCCAGCTGCACCAAGGAGGGGCAGGCAGCACCAGTGCTGTCAGACTGTAAAATAGAGATGATTGGGCTGGTAAAGGCTGGGAGCTTGTAATCTGTGTCACCAGGGTGACTGTTCCTGTATGTATGACCTGCAGAGCGTTTGGATAGTACTTAAAAAATCATGGACTGATGTTAAGCTATTAGTTGTTTTCATTTATAGTAATTTAAACTTGAAATATCAGGGGTTGCTTAACTAGTCAGCTTAGTAAATGTCAAGAAACAGAAAATTGTAAAACACTTAGGAAATCAGAAAAAATAGAGCACCTGTATTATTCCATTGTGTTCACAAAATTGGATCATTTGTCCTCTGCCACCACTGAGTGAAACATTTGTATTGACTCACAGGTCAAGTACCTATTAAAACAGTGATAAATCAATCACCACCCTCACCCTCATCCACAGAAGTACAGGAACTCCGAAGTAATGACTGCTGTTCAGTGACAGCTTAGTGGGCTTTTCTATCTCACATAATGAGACAGCAAACCTGGATAGTTAATGAAGGCAGTGTATATTTGAGCACCTTGATAAAAAGTCAGTGAGTCAGCTGACACAAGGCATGAATCCAAGAAACTGCGGGTGGGATGAAGTGCACACAGTCTATCAAAGCTCGTCATGTTTGAAAGTCAAAGACAAGCTTTCCTTGGTTAGAAAATCCAAAAGTATGTCTGATTCTCTTTTTCTCCATCTTTATGACATTTTTCTTTACAGTAAAAAAAAGCTATTTAGACTGAATTTTATACATTTAAGTGCAACCATATTCTTATCTTTAGTCTACATGAACAGTGTCTAGCAGTATCCCAATACCTTTCTATTGCAATAAGTCTCTGTAATTCTTTCCTTTATATTTAATTTGAGAGATGTTTTTTTTGCCTGGGTTGGCAGATTTTTCCAACCCTTTCGCATTTATTTGGCGTACACACAATGAACAATATACCACTTGTAAGGTTGTGGGCAGGGGGGATCATTGTAATTATTCCTTGTTTCAGAGGAAAGAAAGTGTCCTCATAAGATGATCACACTGTTCAGTGAAGAAAAAGGCCCTCATGGTTTTATTTCTTCTATGTTTTCAGAGTGCAGCTTTTTTTTTTTTTTAGCTTTAAACACTTTTCAAATTGCAGCTATATTACAAGAATTGCTTCCAGTAGAATCAATGGGAATAAACATTTGACCTCTGGTATCTCATTCTCACTTTCCAAAAGTTATTCTGGCCATTTAAAACTACTTTTGAAGGAAAGAATTTTCCCATCTCTCGTTGGGATAATAACAGAGTTTATTAGAACAGTGTCTAAATAATTTAGAGCTCTCACAAAATCCTTCTTTAAAATTTGCTGTAAGAATCTGTGAAGGACCAGAGGAAGTACAAGCAGTTTCTCTTTTGAATACAGACACTGAAATGGACAGTCATCTCTTTTCTGTCTCACACAGTAAAACATGCCAGTGAATTCTCACTCTCACAATGACAATCATCTGCTCATGATGCACAGTTTTGAAGGCAGTCCAGAAAAATCACTATCACAATCATCCTGTCAGCTGACTATTTAATAGGGGGAATGAAGTTCCTCCTGGCAATTCAGTTTTTTAATTGCACTTACACAGTGTAATCTCTCCGGTCTATAGTAAGCCTAAGGACTAGGAAGCTGCACACAAGCACTAGTATAATTTTACTTCCTTTGGACGAGATATTTCTGGAATTACCAAATGTGGGAGAATTTTATAATTATGAATCAAATATTCTGAATTTCTGCATTTCCATGGTTTTCAATTTACTTATAAATGTAGTCCTGTTATCTTAATGATAGGGTGGTGTTCCTTAGCACTTAAAATTTGATGTACAACTGTCTTTCTTCTGTCACTGCTGTGATCATTACAGCCATAGCCTGCTGCCATGGTCCAGCTCACATAGACTCTCAAAGAACACTCAGTAGTATTCAGCACCAACTTTATCTCACCCTAGATGGATTATGGAAGTTTTAATGTCCTATGTTTGGACTAACTTTTATTAAATACAGTCAACTTTTTGTACCAAACTGGCTTCTTCATTTTTGTGCTGTAAAGATTGAATAATTTTATTCTTTTTTTTTTTTTTGTCTAATGTGGGACATGAACATGCTTAGGCAACGGGAGCTTTTTTGAAAAGTAAACATATTTTAGGCATTTGACAGTAATTAACATAGAATAAAGAAAAGCTGGAGATTTCTGTACAGAAAAAAAAAGGAGAAAAAAATATCCCTAAGAATCACAAACCACAAAACCTCCCTCTGCCACTTTCTGACATGCACATATTGAGTATATTAATACATAAGCTAGAAAATTCATCATGCATACCATATAGTGGAGACGTGCATTAATACAATGCATTGTTCTCACAAATTTCAACACGTTTTATAGCATAATGCCTTTTATTCACATTATAATGACACATGGTGTCATTGTAAGATGGCAAAAATAAAATTAAAACAGGACAGTCTTTAATTTGCTACAGATACTCTGGCTAATTGTTTCCTCTGCATTTCCTTTACATTAAACTTTTACCTTTCTGATACTATTTATTGAAAAGCAAGATTGAATTTACTCCTTCAAAATTTTAAGAAACCATTAAATCCAGAATGCAAATTCAATGTCATAAAAATAATAGTATCTCAGTGTTTCATAGTAATTTAAATGTACTGGAATTATGCAGTCCTGTTTTTATTTTGGTGGAAAGTATCTACAAATATAATAAAATGTTGTGTGCCTCAACATAAAAAGGACAGGGAACTGTTGGAACAAGTCCAGAGGAGGGCCACAAGGATGATCAGGGGACTGGAGCACCTCCCATATGAAGACAGGCTGAGAAAGTTGGGGCTGTTCAGCCTGGAGAAGAGAAGGCTGCATGGAGACCTCACAGCAGCCTTCCAGTATCTGAAGGAGGCCTACAGGGATGCTGGAGAGGGACTATTTGTTAGGGACCGTGGTGATAGGACAAGGGGTAATGGGTTAAAACTTAAGGAGGGGAAGTTTAGATTGGATATAAGGAAGAAATTCTTTACTGTTAGGGTGGTGAGGCACTGGAACAGGTTGCCCAGGGAAGTTTTGAATGCTCCATCCCTGGCAGTGTTCAAGACCAGGTTGGACAAAGCCTTGGGTGACATGGCTTAGTGTGAGGTGTTCCTGCCCATGGCAGGGGGGTTGGAACTACATGATCTTTAGGTCCTTTCCAACCCTAAATATTCTATGATTTTATGATTCTATGAAATATTACCAAATTTATTTATTTTAATAATGCAGATGCCACTCTCTTTACAACCCTTCAAACAAACACACAAGAGAGTAGTATTAAAAATGGGTCTAGTCCTAGCAATAGCCAGAGAGTAGGACTAAGAATTTTTTTTATGCATCTCATAGAAGAGAATTTTTCTTATTTTTTTTACCATTGATTTTTTAAAAACAGATAAACAGAGTTCTCTCAGCATTTCAGCACAGTGACCTCCCATTTTTAAAGGCTGTACATTTTTTGTCCAAGTGGTGTGGTCATATGGTCATAGCTTCTTTATTAATCTAAATACTTTGTGCACATTTTTCACAAATTCTGATCCTTGAAATTTACATAAAGAGAAGGGTGCTTCTACACTGCAGGGCAGAGGAGGTACATGATAGAAAATACAGTGTCCTTTGACAGTACCCAGTGGAGAACTAGGCTGCTTCTCATCAGTGCAAGTTACTTTGTCTGAAATTCTGTGTTTCCATAGTTTTCTCAAATGATAGTTCTTTTTACTGCGTTTTATTATTTAGTAAATAAACTTAGTTTATTTAACATTGATTTCATAACTACAGTATACACTGTAGGCTACTTTGATATGATTAGAATATTGATTTTATATACCACTGGCTTGTTGGTTTTGTTTTTTTTTTCAGGAGGACAGAATGTAAGAGTTTTCTGTTTTCTTCTTCTTTTTCCCACCTCCACAACTTAAGATTTACCTTGGAGGCCTTCAGAGACTTCAATTGCACCTTACACATTGCAAAAGATTGCAAAAGATGTCTTGGTTTTAGAACTGCAGTGCTGTGTCCTTAAATATTAGAAACTTAAGCACAGATTTCCAGCCAAAAGTCAAGCGTACACTGGAGGATCCAAATTTATGTAACTTCCAATGTATGTTTTCATGTAACAAATTTATTATAAACTTCCTATGCATGTTTTTATGTAACAAATTTATTATAAACTTCATAACATGAGTTTTGGTAACCTATACAAAGGCATTCCAATACATATCCAAGTGAGATCTGTGTGTCTCTGCACTATAACTTAAGAAAACATGGGTGTTCACGATAAACTGTGTGTATTCCAGCAGGTTCCAAGAACTGAACAATGTGAGAGGCAGGAATAAAGCATGTATGAGTTTAAGAATCTATATGCAGCTTAAAGTAAGATTGCCAATCCATGTGCAGTCTATATTAAATATGTCACTCATATCCTCAGTAAAAAAAAAACATACTGAGGTTTTTCTCTCCCTATTTAGGTACGATCAGAAACAAGCAGCTTAGGAGCAGTCTCTACTCTTAGTGATTTGTTAATTTACTCTTCTCAAGAATCTTCAACTAGAGAAAAGGAATCATCACAAGGCAGAGGGAACATCACCCACAAGGAAGGACCAAAATAATATGAGGCCTGATGAAAATTCTCAATATTTAAATTTTCCATTATAAAGTAGGAGAAATAAAACTATCAAAGATTACATCATGTTTAAAAGAAAAAGTAGTGCTTCTGAAAGTGGCAATCAGTTTTACTGAACAGTGTTTTCAGAAGATTTGCTATGAGGAAAATAATATTTCTTGGTACAACTCAGTGCCATTAAGCCTGGGGATTTTAACACACAATATAACAAGATAATCCCTTTATACAATAACAGTATTATTATACAATTATTTTAACACAGAAAACTTGAATTATTTATTAAAAAAAAATCCCAACATAATTAATAAATGCTATCAAATGTTTGTAAATATCTTACTTATGGTGTTCATATGAAAAAAATAATATGAAGAAAAATGGTGCCATTATTTTCTGCCTCACTTTCCTGAATGCTGAAAATTAATTCTCACAAAAAAAAAGAAGAAGAAAAAGAAAATGTATTGTGTATTGTGAATGAAATAAAGCATCAGTTCAACTAGAACATGTCAGTTCAAGGCAGTTTACTTATGAGAAGCTGAAGGAACATTTAAAATTGTTGTGCTGTGAAGGATATTTATGAATTAGCATGCCAGCTGATTCTGAACCATGAGGTGCAGGACCATCAGAACATGTCTCAGTTTTGCAATAAAAGCTTTTCACTTGAACCTGTCCCAGGTTTGTGATAAAAATTTTTCATTTTGTTATTTTTTTCTGGAAAAGTTTTGTGACAGTTAATAACTCTTATTCATTTGGCTGGACATTTTAAAAACCAGAAGAATTAACCTCAGTAATCCATCCTAATTCTAGCTGGAATAATTATAGCCTAGATAAATTACTTTTCTGGTTTTGATAAGGCAATATTGTCTTTAATTCCTTGTCCTAAATTTTGTACTAATACAAATATAAACTATCTTTTATTATCATAATTTGTCACAGCACTGCCCATGTTTCCATGTGGAATAAATTATTCCTGGTAAGCATCATTTGCAATATGAAGGTAATCATAATTAGCAGAATGTAAAATGCATTATTACTAGTATGAAAAATAATACTGTGATAGAAAGCTTTCTTTTGTCACTCTGCCAAAAAGAAGCAGACAGAAGTTACTATCATTTCCTATCATGTCCTATCATGTCCTATCATTTCTCTATGACAGCATTTAGAATCATAGAATCATAGAATAGTTAGGGTTGGAAAGGACCTTAAGATCATCTAATTCCGACCCCCCTGCATGGGCAGGAACACCTCACACTAAACCATATCACCCAAGGCTTCATCCAACCTGGTCTTGAACACTGCCAGGGATGGAGCATTCACTACCTCCCTGGGCAACCCATTCCAGTACCTCACCACCCTTAACAGTAAAGAATTTCCTCCTTATATCCAGTCTAAACCTCTGCTATTTAAGTTTCAACCCGTTACCCCTTGTCCTATCACAACAGTCCCTAATGAATAGTCCCTCACCAGCATCCCTGTAGGCCCCCTTCAGATACTGGAAGGCTGCTATGAGGTCTCCACGCAGCCTTCTCTTGTCTGGGCTGAACAGCCCCAACTTTCTCAGCCTGTCTTCATCAGTATTGTCATTCTGAGGCTTGTAAACCCTTCATCAGGCCACAGATATTGTTTTTTCTTTTATAGTATTGTAATGGCCCTGGGGCAGAGTCGGCCTTTTCAGCTTTTGTGTTCGCAGATCACCCAGTACAATAGTTTACATGTGCGGGAATTATACTAACTCTCCTTGAGAACAGAAAACAGTCTAACAGTCATTAAATAGAACTACATAATAAACTTTCATCCTTCTCGATAAAAAGCACCATATATCCCAAGGTGTGTTTTCCGTCCTTGTTTATAGACAGGCAGAAACACTAGGTAAAGAAAAGAAAATAAAGGAACAGTCCTTTCAAAGCTGAAGTTGTGCCATATGAAAGCTGAAGCTATGCCATTGTTCCTTTAGACTTGCTGCTTTAGTTAATATGTGTGGAAATATCTTGTAAGGTTTTCTAAAAAAAAATAAAATAAAATAAAAAACCCACCAAAAAACAGGAAGAAGAGAAAAAAACTTATTTTTTAACTCCCGAAATGTGGCATGATCAATTACGAAAAATTCTCCTCAGATGTTCTATTCTATGATTCTATGTTCAAATGTTGTACTGAACTTTTCTGAAAGGATAATGGCCACAAAGATGTGTAAACAATAACAGCAGAAAAATTGCCACTCCACCAGAATTTTATAAAACTAGTTTTTCGTTAGTATGAAAATAACAGTATCTTTTCTGAAATTCAACATCTAGGTGATTATTTTCATGTGCTCCAAGTGTATTTTTACTTCATAATAAAAAAATAAAAGATAAGGGGGACAGGGGAGAAAATGATAACCAGAAGCATATACAGACTTCACCATCAGCACCAAGATTTTCATATCACATAAAGTACCTCTATAATCTCAGAGACATACCATGTCACTAAGACATTTTTAATGTTATCAGACACTTTCTTAACAGTGTAATTCTTAGTCTAAAGTATTACCATATTATATAGGCTTGTAGTGAAAATGTGAGCTCAACAAATTCAGTGATAAATTTGCTGTAAAGCTGTCAGCATAAATGCCATGAGCTGAAGTTTCCTTGAAGGGCAAATGGATTTGCTTACAATATTCTGATTTACCTCATACTTTTTAAAATAATCGCAAATATTTTAACACCAAAGTCTTGCCTCTACCAGATCTTCTGGATTTTGTGTTTATTTCAAATCTTCGATGCTTTAGTGCTAATTCCTGGACTACAAGAAGCCATAAAAGTTCTGTAGCCAGGCAGCATGTTTTTAAATATCCATAATTCATCTAGCCTTAGAAGTATTCTTCTTCTGAAATCCTCACCCTGTGTGCTATGGATGATCAAAAATAAGAATGTGTCTACCCTAGTGTTATGACTGTGAGAAAATTAGTAACAAATCACAGATAAGGAAAAGTGGGGTTTGTTGGTTTTTTTCCCATAAGACACTATGCAACTTTTTTGGAGAAAATTAAAAACTTGAGACACATATTTTCTGTTCTATTTGCTCATAATACTGTCAAACATAGGACACCTTAAGTTTACAGTTTCTTATTTGATCTGCAGACAGAAAGTCTAGGAAGAATGATTTGGCTGTGCTTGCTAGAGCCTATGCTATCACTTCAGCCTATGAACTAATCTAGTAATGTCAATTGAAACCAAGTCTCACAGTGTCAAAAGTGAGGGATGCAGGAACACTTGGTCAAAATTATAAAATATAAGCAGCTTGTGAATGTTTGTGTACCCAATTAAATGGACATTGAAGTCACTGAAGAAAACTTCCTATTTGTTTTAATGGACATTGGATCAAGTGTGTGGTAAAATCTCTTTTCCATTGAGTAATATTTTTATTATTGATGTGTGACATTATGTCATGGAAATAGAAATGAGGTAAAAACTAGAAAATATTTCTGTGTGTTTGGTTTTGGTTGTTTTTTTTTTTTTCACTTCTGGACTATACTGCAAAAACCTATCTGCATTTACAAAGACAGACAAGTCTTGCTGAGCGTAGATCTTGACAATTTTTTCTCCAGTTATGCATATCTGTGATCCATTTGGAGCTCATTTGTAATCAAAGTGTGCAAAACCAAATGTATTTTTCTTACACTATTTCTGCCCTTGATATCTATTATCAGTCTACATCAAATATTTTTTTTAAATTGCATGTATTTGCAGGGTATAAACAGAGCATTACCTACTACTTGTGCAAGTCTTGAGAAATACAAGTTTCCAATTCTCAATTTCTTTATAATTTTATTTCATTCCCACACAAAAAATATATTTATGTACACTTTGACTACACTTCTATGCTTCCTGTCCTCTTCTGATTAATTCTATATTTTTTGGAGTAGAGGGCATTGAGTTCATAAATTATAAAAATATAGAAAGGGGATTATTAATTAGTACTAGACAGGGCCTTAGTTCTTACTATTTTTTCAAAGATGTGTTCTTTATACTTCTACAGTATTATAAGAAAGAAATACACTAATACATAGCCCTCAGTGAAATGGCATTGCTATCTCTAAAATAGTTAAACAACTTCTAAAAGCTTTATTTTATAATACAAAATTGAAAACTATTACCACAAATAAAATTTTGAAAGAGAGTCCTTTATGTTCTATTTGCTGAAAAAAATATGCTTTTTTTGCTTGATTTGTTTTGTTTGGGAGGCCGCTTGACAAGTATTTCTTTAGCAGGAATACTTAAAATGCCTTACCAAGTGTATGACACTATATTACTAAACAATAACCAGAGATACTGCCAAAGTTGATCATAATTTATATTCTGTCCTGAGCTTCCAAAGAATGGTTATATTCAAATTTTGTGTAAGATCTCAAACCAAAAACTTTCATAGTCTATACAAAAATTAATAAACTGTTTCAAGATGGTAAGCCGAATAGACTGCACATCCTTTGAAGTAAATGTTCACATTTTTTAGGAATCTTGTAGTAAAATAGTATCTGTTTATGTACATCAGAGCCAAGATATATTCTGCTGAAGGAAATGCATCTGTGATATTTCTAGATTGAATTTTGATGACATGAGATTCAACCAGAGAGAGTAAATTACTCCTGAAATTCTGAAAAACATAAGAGAAAATGAACATTGTTCTATGACAGATATCTTCACTATATTTCTCACAGTAAAGTCACTTCCATTATGAAGGAAGAAGCATTTTGTTTTCTTAAAATGAATTCTTCATACAGGTATGGAAAAAGTAAAGAATATAAAGTTGTGAATACTTATTACTAAGTAATATTACAGTACTGTAAGTAATATACAGATTACTAAGTATCTATTACAGTAATAGATACTGGTGTTAGTATCAAGTATGAGCACAGTTATCTTGTCATCTTGGTGACACTTCTCAGGATGGCAAGTGACTTTGAGTACTATTGATGAAACACACACCAGCTCAAATAGAGGAGCCATGCCATATAGTGTGTTGAGCAATGAGCTGCTTGTTGTTGCTGTTGTTTGTCTATGTAGTAATTTTTTAATCACTCATTTAAATTTCTAAAACCATGTGTACTCATGTAAGCAAGAAATTCTTCATAAATGAAGAATACTATTAAATATATATTATATGCTACATTACATTATATATTACATTACTTAACATATTTTATTACTTAAAATTAAGTTATGCCTTTGCAATTATATTTTATGCAAAGTGCTTATTATGTCTTTACTTAAACTTTGGCATCATATTCACTTTATATTTTAATCTGTGTTTATGTAAGGCAATAAAAAATGTTCATAAAAATAGGGGAAAAAAAACCCACCAGAAATTGTTTTTGAAGTGCATAGTACATTAATATATCAAATAAAGTGAAATTACTCTTCTGCTTCATAGTTAACCTGAAAAATTTTGGGTGCAAATAAATTAATGTGGTAATGAAATCAACTTAATCATGTATTATGTTTAAATTGAAATGTATGTCTACTTATTAATTTTATTACATAGAATTAAGCGTCTCATTTAATTATAATTTCCCTCACTTTTAGGTAAATAAAAGTTCATATTATCAGAATTTATTATACCATTTCTAAGGGAAGAAGCCAAAATACCAAGGGCAGTAATGGTTTATATGTAAGTTACAGTGCAATTTTTCTTTCTGTGAACAAGCTACACATCATTCTCTTTAGTATCTTGTCAAATAAAGTTTATGTAATTGTACTTCTGTCCTAGAAGGCAACTATTTTTTTTTCACATCCATTTCTGGTAGACTTTATTCCTACCTATTTATAAAATTAATATTTTTACCTTAATATTTAAAATCAAAATTAATATTTCAGTGGGACTCTTATATACTCTTTACCAAGCACCAAAGGGCTAGATAATGCAATCAAAAGTAATGAAACTTGGCTGAAGTCTAGAAGTCCTCCCCTTTGCAGAAAGCAGCTATTTCTGCCATTCCTCCAGAGAGACTGAAGAAATCCCGTTGCTTTTAGGAGACTTGTGCCATAAGACATCATTGATCTTTACAACATCCAGGAAAGAATGTAACTCCGAGTTGTTCATCTGCTGCACAATCACTCATATATCTGAATACCCTGTGGTACTGGCTTCTTAGGTAGATTAAAGCACTTTCTATGTGAGCCTTTTGATATCTCTTAAATATGATATCACATGAAAATTGATCCGTTCACACATTGCACTTCAGTTCACTTATAATGATGGGGAACAATACAGATTTTTCAGCAACATCTACACTCAAAAGTTCAGCTATGAGCAACACCCATCCTTAATTTTATCCAGAATTTATACATGGCTAGAAAGTTTTAAATTACAAAGTACAGGTTGAACACAACTGGGGAAAGACAATGTGTTCATTCTACTTTTTCTGAGTTGTGTATGTGATGAATGAATATTTCAAGCTGTCTTTAGAGTTCATTCATTGACAGTTTTTGTTTTTCTGTGTGATAGCCAGTCTTACAGTCCTTACAACTAAAAAATAATACATGACATTTTGCTATTTTATGTTTAATATATATATTTGTAGCTGGGCAAGGTAAAAATGGGTGCCTGCTATACGCCTTAGAACTTACTATAATGCATAAGGAAATTTCCAAATTTCTTTTAGAAACTAGGTTTCTGTCATTCTGTGGAATATATTGGCTTTTCTGAATGACAATTTCACTCACTTTTACCCCAGGCTACTTTATTAAGCAACTGTTTGATGTTAACCTTTTCTTTCCATCATGAGCACAAAATAGGTGATAATTACTTTCACAAAAAACAGAAAATTTTTCTTAGTTGGATTTTTATTAAATATTCTGAGCTGTATGAATCCCAATAAGGGATATCAGCAACATTATACTGTTAGAAAAGTGAAATATAATAGTAATGTTTTATTTTTCTAATGATACACATTTCAGATGTCTTTGCAGATATGCAAAAATATTTTCAACTTACTGTCACACTATGACAGCAAGGCAATTTTTGTCTTCTTGATATTTTGCCTTCTCATTTTTATTTTTTTTCCTCTTTTTGTTATTTTGCCAATATCTCATTCTTTGAGATATTCAAGTACATCAGCTGTTGTTTCATCTATGGTTGGTATCTGACCATATGTGCACTACAGGCTTGTACTGTGAGAAATATATCATTAAAGGTAAGTTCTGCTTACTATTGCAAAGCCATATACAGTTACATTATCATATTATAATAGAATATTGCACTGTGGAAGTATTCACTAAGGGTGACTGCAAAGGAAATATTTAATAGGAAAGGCAATAGCCATCAGTAACAACAAAGTCAGGCTAACTTGACCACCTGCCATTATTTATTCTAATCCTAGGTAAATGTAAATAGAACACAAAATCTGATCATTAAAATATTAACTCCAGCTGATAAGCAGGATTTTTTTTTTTGAGAGAGCATGAGAGGGTCTTTAATCATACCATGTACCATCAGCATCATTTTACTGTTTTTAAGGAGTACCAAACTGTAATATTTTCCTCTGTATTTCCTCTTTATTTTCCCATCACAAGATTTTTTATAGCCTTTTTAAAGGCCTTTCTTCATAAATTTGTGTTGATTTTAGATGACTGATCTGTATAAATGTAACTGACAACATCCTGTCTTATTTATGGCAGTATGTGTATCTAGTTAAAATTCTCCATCTTTTAATGAATATATGTATATGTAGTTATGACAAGCAGTTTTAGTAAAAAAAAAATAAAAGCTTTCTTAAAATGAAACTTTGTACTTGTTTTTGCAAAGATTTCATGCAAGAAACATCCAAGTCTCTGGAAAGATTTATGTTTTCTAAAAAAAATATTGGATATCATCTCTGTTCTTTAATGGTTCATTTGATGATGAGGACAGTGAATAGCATAAAAAGTAAATGTCTTCTAATACTTATTTTAAGTTTATTTTAACTTACTACAAGTTATGTTAACTTCTACTTGAATAAAATATATAGTTAGGTATTTACATATTTGCACAGGAAAAGTAATGGGTAGTTTAACTCCCTGATAAGATTGCAATTAAAAAAAAAAAATCTATAGTTACTGTTTTGTTCCAGTTACATTCCAGACATCTGTCCTGGTTATTCTAGATAGTCCATTCTCAGAGGGTTGCACTTAGCAGAAGAAATTTAATCCTGGGTAATTTGTATCCATTGTTTCATATAAAGCCCATGATCTTCAATGATATCTCTGTCTCAATATTTACCCTCTTGATGAATCTGTATGGAGCTATGTTATTTCCTAGTAGCTTTTCTTTCCTACATTAAACATGCTGGGTATTATGTTCTTCTAAGGCAGACTGTGAGCTCTTCTGACCAGCTTAGTAACTCTTTTCAGCACATAGCTGTTTCTTATTTAGCTTTAGCATCTTTTTAATACAGGTGACCACCGTTATCCACTGCAGAGGTAAAGGTGTGAGTTTTAGAAAGACATGGTGAATGCATCTTTATCATAATTTTTTTCTTTTCAGCTCTTTTCGACTTTGCCATAGCTTGAAAAAAGTAGAAGGCATCAGTTAGAATTTTACAAAGGTGAAGCTTGCTATAAACACCAAGAAGGAAAACAGGAACATTTAAGTTCCTGAGAGTCTTCAATGTCACTAACTGAACTGAGTAAATTTTTAACTCCAAAAATTTCTGTTGTGCAAGTTTTTATGAAGATCTAAAACACTGCTTTTAGAAGCCCAGCTGTTAAATTGTCATGCTATTTTCAGAGTTAAAAATACCCCCCACAATTGTGTAAATAAAACTCAGATAAAATGAATAGTTTTACTAAATTTAGTAAAGGGACATCAATATCTGGAAAAAAAAAACCAAACACATTTTAATGGCTTATTGATAGATAAACATTATACCTTTTTACTGCAAGAATTCCTTACAAATTTTTTTCTGTTGTTTTTATGCAGCCAGCATACATATATATGGTATTCCAAAAATGTCTCAGCATAGTTTCTCTGGTATCTAAAAGGTCTGCTTAAGGCTTTACGCTAGTTAGAAGATAATAATATTTTAAACAGCCAGTGACCTAGATATTATAATTCATATACTGGCAGTTCTCCAAATGTAGAAGTTATTTATATCTAATATTTTAAATATTAAAACAGCAGGTTAATACTACTGAAACCATTGGGATTATAGCTCACTTTTTTTAGTCAGTGGCTATAAAAGTCTCCTTTATTATAAAGAGGTCAGACTAAAAAGGAATTCTTTTAGTTAGCCAAAGCTACCAAATTGAACTTTCTCAGTAATTCTTACAGTTGAATAGAAAACACAAAAATAACCAGGAATTATTAATTTTAAATTAATTAACCATATGGTGATTGTTCATTCCTTCTAAGTTCTCAACAATATTGCAGATTTTGAACTTTATATATGTTAATTATGTTTACATATATATTTGTAAACAGGAGTTAAAAATTAGATAGACAATGTAAAGTGATAATTTTTTTCAGAGTGAAGTTTGTTGGGTTGTTCTGTTGGGGTTTTTTACCCCCGCAAAAAAAGCAATTTTATTCTAAATGATCATTACTTTCTTCAGAACCCCTAGAAGGAAGAAATATTATTGCTGTCTGTGATGCAATGAATAGCCACCCAACCTCAGAAAATAACCATGCTAGTCCAATGAAGTCAGTAAGACTAGACAAGACAACCAATAACAGTGTTTTCTGTAGAGAAAAATAGATTTATAAATGCTAGGCTGAGCCAAGCATGACTACCAGTCACTTGAATGAAATAATACAGTTCAGCAGGGATACTACCATAAGTATGAAAATTACATTATAGTAATATTTGTAATATGGTATTTCATCTGTCCGTTAGGTTCTGTGATTGAAAGGGTCTGATGCAAGAAATACTAAGTAAAAACATGTAACATACAAGATACAGCATCTAGCACTTATGTTTTTAGCACTGTATTCTAAAATCTCCCTATGTATTCCATGTCTTGTATTGCATTACCTTTTTAACAACTCCCACCTGGATAAAAAAAAAAAACACAACATGAAACTTGATTTAAATTCACTGCATTGTTATATTGATTTGTCTCCATGGCTGGACATAAGATTTGGGTAATATAAAAATGTCTAGATTTTTTAACTCCTCAAAAAAAACAGAATAAAATGTTAAAACCTGCAGTCCAATCTGTCCCCAACTCAGTATGCAGAAATACTGAAATGTATTTCTGAATAAATATGAAAAAAGACAGAAAAATAATTAAAAATATATTTAGTAATGAAAGAATGGCACCAGCCAAGAAGAAATTGTAACAAAAGGTAGCTGCAATTACTTGTAAAACGTAATTACGATTACATGAAAAGAAATAATGAGGGAGTAATTATCCCAGTGAATTTATTCTTTGTGTAGAGAGAGAGGAAATGGCTAAAACATAAATTTTTTTTAAGTTTCACTGGAACTGTGATAATTAAGGGTCAAGAAGAACACATATACTATGAACATATAAAGTCAGGAAAGCAAAGTGAAACTGCAGAACTGGAGTCAAATATGAGTTCAAGATAATGGTGCAGAACCAGTAGCCTAAAGGTTTTTATGGCTCCTTAGTTAATCACAAGGTTTACATTGTTTCATAACTCCGAATTCCATTAACCAAAGCAGAGTTTTGTGATCCAAGTATTGAACTGAAGGCAGGCAGCATGCAAGGTGAGATTACCCAAGGCCTCATTATCTAAAAAATGTAAAGCCCCATATAATTTCAACCTTTTAAAAAAAAAAAACATCCATAATCTTAATCCAATCTTGTAGGTAATGAAGCTCTGACAGCCAATATTCCATTAACAGGGCAAGTGTGGTATTAAAATTGTGCCTGGAAAGGCTTGGAAAAGCACATTTGCTTCTTAACTTACTCTAACTTACTGAACCAGAACAAAAGTTCTGTGAACAGCTAGCATGACACAACACTGGAGAACAGATAGCCACTATGTGCAAGAGAAATTCAAAATTCAAAGAAACAAGAGTTCACTTGAAATAAAGCCTTATTCTGTGCTTTTCTGTCTGTGATTTTCTCTCTCTACTTTTCTGACTGACTGATCAGACTAAGCATGAAGTAGGGCTCAACATAAAAAAAACAACAGGTGTAAGGCCAGGTGTGCAGGAAACTAACTCAAGATTAAATAGGTGCTGAACAAAGAAGGGAGGTGGGAAACACTGACTTGTGGAGAGTTTCATTCAGGCTAGCATGGTGTTTATGTAACAGGAAAAAACTTTTTAATGTGCTACTTGACTCTTTACTTGAAAGTTCAGTGACTGTAATTCTGATTGTGTGACAACACATAGATAATTATCCTGCCTTTCTACAGTATATAGCATAACATCTTTTAAGTGTCATTGTGAAGAGCTACCCACTAGCAGCTTCTTCATTATAGGCCACTCTACCAAGATGTAGTATTGTGTTTAGACTGGGGGAGAGTGGTGTGTTTTTCCCTTTATCAGCAATGTTTTTGCAACCCTGCCATTCTTTTGTTACACAGGGATTAATGGGGTCAGGACACAGGACACATCTATCAAAGAATATGATCTCTTTTCTTCTTTGGTGTCAATTTCTCCTAAATTGTTTCTACCTTTGTTGTATTATGATCCAGACTCCTCACTGAATGATAATCTGCACAATGTTCCTACTGTGTTCCATCAACATGGAATGCTAATGTTGATGACTGTCGTGGTTTAAACCAAGTCCCCCAACTCCCGGAGAGTTAGGAAGGAGAATCCAAAGAATGTAGCCCCCACGGATTGAGATAAGAACTGTTTAATTGCTAAGGCATAACACAAAACCCCTACTACCATTTACTACTACAAATAATAATGATACAGCAAACAGCAAGTGAAAAGAATACAAGACCCCACCAGCCACCGACACATAACTCACTCCACCCTGCCTGGCCGAGCACCGCGTGTTCCCTCCTCCATTTTCCTCTCCCGCCCCCCCTCCAGCCCTCTCTTTCCCAGTATCTATCCTGGACATCACGTGCTATGGTATGGAATACCTCATTGACTAGCCTGGGTCAGGTGTCCTGTCTCTCCTTCCTCTCGGCCTCCCCTCCTCCACCTGGCTGGAAAAAAACCTTGAACAAAAACAACCTCAAAACATGCTCAAACCATGACAATGACATACATCAGCATACATGCTAATGTATGAGATGACATAATACGTGTCATTTTCCAGAAAATCTAAGTAAATGCATAAGTATCCTAAAGAATCAGTAAAATAATCTGGAGAGCTATTACTAGGGATGAAACATGGTATCATAACTAAACAATAATTTAAATAAGAGTGTCAAGATTCAGTTTTGAATACTACAAGATTCATCCAGATTTCATCAAAAATGGAAACTTGCTCCTCCTCTCAGGCTTTTGAGAAGTGTTAAAGAAAATTCTCTGCCCTAGGTTTCCCACAGCATAGTCTCAGAAATCCAGTTCTTAGACAAATAATTTAATAATTGAGTTGTACAGAAGCAGGAGCAGCTCAAGCTGGGTGCCTCCAGAGAGAGTCCCAGAACAAAGAAATTGATGAGGTTTTACACCCTTTACATTCTATGCCCCCAGCCATCACACACTGTTCAGGTGCCTTGTAAGAGCCTCTTGGTCCAATGATGAATTTTAGTCTGGAGTCTCCTCATCCGTCATTGGGTTCTTTTGTTGTCTGGAGACAGGCCATAAATTTATCTCTCTAGTTGTTGCTCCTTGCTAAGGGATGCAGCTCCTTTATCTTTTAATACGCACTGGTCTCAAGGCCTTGGTTACATAACAAAGTACAGGCTGCAAATCATGTTCACCTTTACCTAGATGGGATTAAGCTGTGCCTAATGCTCCAGCAACTTCATCTTCCCATTCTAAGGCACTACCTATACTAACAAAACCACTCAGTCAAAAGAACTCAGTTAAAGGAATTTAGCTAGCTAACCTGAATTCGCAAGAATTTTTCTGACATTACTATACCTCTAGTTAGAGTGAGTCAGTGAGAGGATACAAAGGAAGGTTTGTTTGTTGGGTTTTTTATTGGTGTCCTGCAGAAGTGTTAATAGAAAAGAAGATTAATCTTCTAGGTAATAGAAAAATACATCTAGTTTATTTAAATGTAAATATGAAGCAGCTTTCTGCAGAACTCTGAAATTTCTGAAGACTATTTCTGCAGGGCAGTATCTTAAAGAAAGTAAAATGATGACTATGTGTTGCTGATCACAGTCTAAAGCATATCCTTGAACAGATTGTTAAGTTTCAGCTGCTGCATAACAAATATAAAATAAATTAAAAAAAATATAAATAACCAACTGAAATACAGATGACACGTATTTTTGTTCTGTGTAGATGTTTTACCTGGTCATTTACTAATAGCTGCACCTACCTATTAGTCAATTTCTTTCTCTTTATTTTCTAAATTCCACTAAAAATATATCAGATCAAGTGTTCCAGTTGCTGAAGTTTTATAATGATTTTAAAGATGCAGTTGGATGTGCATATTCTATTATTGGTACTGTCTGAGACCATCAAAAAGGAGAGAAGATTTTAAAGCCTATTTTCCATGCAGTTTTTTTTTTGTGTCCAAAACTTGCCCTTGCAAGTTTTTCTCATTCCTCTTCCAAGGAATTATCTAAAGATGAGAGAATAAGTTTCTTATGGAAAAAGTCAAGATTGTAGTTTGTATACTGTATAGCTCAGAAAATCTACAAGGGCTAACCAAATTTAAATCCTTCTGGAAATGTCTTGATTTTTTTGTGGTTTCTAGCAAATAAATTTCACCTTTATGCATATTTAATTAAAAATTATATTTTATAATTTCTCCATCCTGATCTTTGCTCCCTACAGTTTCAGACTTCTGACAGTGCTTGGGAAATGTCTAATGTACAGTGGTTGTAACAGCAGTAATAATGTAAAGAAGAATACCAGAACTCATAGCAACTCAGATTGAGTTGGATATTAGCTTGACAAACAAAAAGCCTGTGAAGAAAACTCAGAGAACTATATATTGATTGAAAAAGTTGACTAGTTTTATTATATACTTGTGTTTTAAGTACAGAGATAAAATTTCAGGCAAGTGACTTTTTAGACATATGTTTGAACTGAAATTTTATTGTGTTTTTTTAAATTTCTTTCTTCATCTGGAAATTGGAACATACTCATTCCCACCTATGGGAATACCTCACTTCTTTACGTTGTTAAATGTCAATTGGAAAGACTCCTTACAATTAGAGGATACATACAAAAGAAAACCCAGACTTCCTGTTTATAAAAGGGGAACTTTCTAGCTGATGTCATTTGTTGTCTTATCAATGTTGTTGACCTGTTATATGTGAAATATTTGGAAAGAAAAGACAATGTCTTCCTCTCTGCTTCTTTATCTGAATATTCTCCTCTCTTTTCTAACAGGAGTTGGAATTCACAAAGTTGAGGTAAGAAACTCACTTTGTTACTGGGTAATTCAACTAGATTACTCAAAGCCAACAGAATTAAAGCTTGATAATGTTCTTATGATTTGTATTTAGCACTTATTCACTATGATAGTTCATGGTAAAGGTCTACAGTTAGCAAAAAAATTGCTCTCCCACTATACAGAGAACTTCTGTGGATTCTTCCTGTTAGTGGTGTGTTGGATAAAACGTTTGTGTAAGATAATGAACTACATTTATAAGTTTGAAAATAATTCTGAAGAATAATTCCATATTCTAAGCATTACCTTTCTATTAATGCTGACATTTTTCCGTAACTTATATCTTGAGTCTGACCATGGCCCAAAGAAAACAAAGTTCTTAGGAATTGTAACCTCAGTGGGCAATGGAACACACACTTTTTTCTTTCCAGAGTTCTATAATTTTTTTAAGCCAAAGTAGAGATAAGTAGTTCAGTTCTGAACCTGCTTTATTTACACAGCTTTGTGATAAAACAGAATTTATCAGGGCACATAAATAAAAATAGATATATTTTATTGTATATTTTTCTGATTTTCAGAATTGGAAACACCCAGTAACTGCCTTATTGTCAAGAAGTTCAGTTGTTGCAGTGAAATTGGTGAAAATTAAATGGCTTTTTAAAGGCATCCTTTCAAAAGTAAATTCTTCAGTATTTTGGCAATAATTTGCAGTTCTGGATACAGTAGAATCATAGAGTCATGGAATGGTTCAAGTTGGAAACGATCTTAAGATCATCTAGTTCCAAGCCCCCTACCATGGGAAGGGATACCTGACACTAGACCATGTCTCCCAAGACTCTGTACTACCTGGCCTTCAGCAATGCCAGGGATGAAGCATTTGCCATGGTTTTGCTCAACCTGTTCCAGTGCCTCACTGCTCTCACAGTAAAGAACTTCTTACTTATATCTAATTTGAACTTCCCCTGTTGAAATTTGAACCTGCTTTACCTTGCCCTATATCTACATTCCCTAATGAAGAGCCCCTCCCCAACATCCTTGTAGGCCCCCTTCAGATACTGGAAGGCTGCTAGGAGGTCTCCATGCAGCCTTCTCTTCTCAGGGATGAACTGCCCCAACTTTCTTAGCCTGTGGGAGGTATTCTGGTCCCCTTACCATCCTCGTGGGCCTCCTCTGGACTTGCTCTGCAAGTTCCATGTGCTTATGTTGAGGCCACCATAAGTGTACACAGTACTCCAAGTGGGGTCTCACAAGAGTAGAGGGGCAGGATCACCTCCTTCAACATGCTGTTCATACTCGGTTTTGTGCAGGCTAGGAGACTGTTGGTTTCTGTACTGCAAGGGCACACTGAATCTGGCTCATGTTCATTTTCTCATCGACCAACACCCCCAAGTCCTTCTCTGCAGGGTTGCTCTGAATCTTCTCTCTGCCCAGCCTGTAGCTGTGCCTGGGATTGCTCTGACCTAGGTGTAGGACGTTGCATTTGGCCTTGTTGAACTTCATGAGGATGGCATTGGCCCACCTCTCAAGGGTGTCAAGGTCCCTCTGGATAACATCCTTCCCCTCCAGTATATCAACAGAACCACACAGCTTGGTGTCATTGGCAAACTTGCTGAGATCATGCTCACATCACACTTTCCATGTCACTGATAAAGATGTTGAATAGGATCCGTCCAAACACTGGCCCCTGAGAGACATCAATCATCCCTGGTCTCTATGTGGACATTAAGCCATGGACCACAACTCTCTGTGTGTGATCAAACAGTCAATATTTTTATCCACTGGTGGTGGCCCATCCATAAAATTTATGCCTCTCCAGTTTAGAGATCAGGATGTTGTGTAGGACAGTGTGGAATGCTTTGCATAAGTCTGGGTAGATGATGTGAGAATTGCTCTGACATGGTTTGCCTTTAGATGAAGCCATGGTAGCTGTCACCAACCACCTGGAGAATCTGCTCCACGATCCTGCCAGACAGAGGTGAGACTGGCTGGTCTGTAGTTTTCTAGGTGTTTCATTTTCCCTTTCTTGAAAATGGGGGTTATATTTCCCTTTTTCCAGTCATCAGGAACTTCACCAAGCTGCCATGATTTTTCAGATATGATGGACAGTGGCTTAGCAAGTTCATGCACCAGTTCTCTCAGGACCCACAGGTGAATTTTATCACATCCATTGGGCTTGAAAATGTTCAAGTTCCTTTGATCTCAAACCTGATCCATGCCTACAGAGTGCTTATGGTCTTCATTCTCCAAGTCATAGCATCATAGAATAGTTAAGGTTGGAAATGACCTTAAGATCATCTAGTTCCAACCTCCTGCCATGGGCAGAGACACCACCCACTGAACCATGCCACCCAAGGCTCTGTCCAGCCCAGCCTTGAACACCACCAGGGATGGAGCATTCACAACTTCCCTGGGCAACCCATTCCAGTGCCTCACCACCCTTACAGTAAAGAACTTCTTCCTTATATCCAATCTAAACTTCCCCTCCTTAGGTTTTAACCCATTACCCCTTGTCCTATCACAACAGTCCCTAACAAATAGTCCCTCTCCAGCATCCCTGTAGGTCTCCTTCAGATACTGGAAGGTTGCCAGGAGGTCTCCATGCAGCCTTCTCTTCTCCAGGCTGAACAGCCCCAACTTTCTCAGCCTGTCTTCATACGGGAGGTGCTCCAGTCCCCTGATCATCCTCATGGCCCTCCTCTGCACTTGTTCCAACAGTTCCATGTCCTTTTTATGTTGAGGACACCAGAACTGCACACAACACTGCAAGTGAGGTCTCATGAGAGCAGAATAGAGGGGCAGGATCACCTCCTTTGACCTGTTGGTCATGCTACTTCTAATGCAGCCCAATGTACGGTTGGCTTTTTGGTCTTTGAGTGCACACTAAAGCCAGCTCATGCTCATTTTCTCATTTAGCAACACCCCTAGTTCCTTCTCCACAGGGCTGCTCTGAATCTCTTCTCTGCACAAGCTGTAGTTGTGTAGCTCGGGTTGTAGCTGTGCCTGGGATTGCTCCGACCCAGGTGTAAGACATTGCACTTGTCATGGTTAATTCATGAGGTTGGCATGAGCCCACCTCACAAGTAAGTCAAGGTCCCTCTGGCTGACATTCCTTCTCTCCAGCATATCAATGGAACCACACAGCTTGGTGTCTTCAGCAAACTTGCTGAGGGCACTCTCAATCCCACTGTCCATGTCAGCAACAAAGATGTTGAAGAAGACCAGTCCCAACACTGATCCCTGAGGGACACCACTCGTTATTGGTCTCCAGCCAGACACTGAGCCATTGACCACAACTCTTTGTGTGCAACCATCCAGCCAGTTCTTTATCCACGGAATGGTCTACCTATCAAATTGATGTCTCTCCAATTTAGAGACAAGGGTGTCACGCGAGACAGTGTCAAACACTTTGCACAACTCCAGGTAGATGACATCAACTGCTCTACCTCTGTCCATCAGTTCAGTAGCCTCATCATAGAAGGCCACCAAGTTTGTCAGGCAGGATTTCCCCTTAGTGAAGCTATGCTGGTTGTCACCAGCCACCTCCTTGTTTTTCATGTGCCTTAGCATGCCTTCCAGGAGAATCTGCTCCATGATTTTGCTAGGCACAGAGGTGAAACTGACTGGTCTGTAATTCCCTGGGTCATCTATTTTCCCCTTCTTGAAAATGGGGTTTAAATTACCCTTTTCAAGTCATCAGGAGCTTCACCTGTCTGCCATGATTTTTCACATATTTGTCTTTTGTGACTTGAGCGGCGTGGCTAAAACACTTGACAATGAAGACTGAGGGAAAGAAGCCAGTGAGAACCTAAGCTTTCTCCAAATCCAGGGTAACTAGGTCTCCTTTTTCGTTCTGGTGATGGCCCACATTATCCCTGGTCAATCTTTTGGTGATTAAGTGAATCTTACTTTGTTAAGTAATCAATCAATATCTTGATTAAAAGGTAAGGAATCTGTAATATTTTAGTTGTGCAGCTTGAGGTCTTATGGTTTTATATATGACTTTGTAAAAAAGTTAAATCCATATAATCTTTGTTATATTTCAAACGTTTGGGACAGACTTAGTATACTGAACAAAACACCTTTTTAAATGTAAACAATAGACATAAGGTAGCCAGGGACACTTAAATAAGGGATAATTTCATATCCTTGTGGACTAAAATTATATATTCATTATTCTTTAATTTTTTTGTACACAGTGTAATTTTGGCCTTTTTTCTACCCTCAACCCACATTTCTTATTTTTTCCTTATTGGAATATGAGACATGTATTTTACAATTTTGCCACTTCATAGCCCACGGATTTTATTTTTTTTTTTTACTACCATAATTTCTTTTTGAAAAACACAATATATATTGCTGGCAGTTTGACACCAACGGATACAATTTCCACTGGCGTGGGATTGATCCCCTAAAATACTTTCTGCATTTATTTTAACAGAGCTGTATGCTTTACAGTATTTAATATGTAGAGAGAATCTACATTAATTTTGTAGGAGGTAGGTCTGGACTTCAGAAGACCATCTTCTATCCAGGAAATTATTTCCATATTATCTAGTAAACATGAATTCTTCATTTCATTCAAAAGATTCCAAGCAAAAGTGGTATTAAATCAAATGGGATACCTTTACAAGTTTAATACTAAAAAGTTAAATCCCTATAACAGCGTTTATCTCTGGAAAAAAAAAAAAAAACCTAACAAGTAGCACTTCCACCTAGATTCCTCCAATACAAGTGCGTAGGTGCTAACATGCATTTCTGTTCCCAGTTCATTGCAAAGTGAATGACAGCTGAAGGTCCCAGAGGTCCTTTCAGGAAGCTCTCCTCCTTACTGATAGACTTTGGCATCAGACCTCATATTTTCTCTGATGGAGCAGCTGAAAAGAGGCTTTAGTGTCTATACTGGATAGTTGTGTTAAAAGCAGGTATCTGGAAATGATAAATTACATAAATTATGTCTGGAAATGAAGTCATAAGAAATAGTCCGAAAAGGGCAAATTAAATGTCTGTAGGACCTCCTATCTGAAAAAAAAGGAGCCCATTCTGGTTAACATGAGCTATTGTTCCCTTTCATTATGAAAATTAGAAGTAAGAGTAGGAAGCAAGAAGCAGTTCAAATAGCAGTATTTAACAGAAAGCAAGCCCTTTACTTCTGGATGTGGGCTGGTGGTGGTAATCCAGCATTGGTCAGAGGCCAACTGGTTAAACACAGCTTGGGTTTCATTTCCTTTACCTGTCACAGTATCAGTGGACATTAATTTCTACTGACAAAAGAAAGTGTTTAATTCTTTGAGACTTAAATGAAGGACTAATGGTAACTAATGGAGTTCAGGTTGCTCATACAGCTAGAAACCAACCTCTAGAAATTAAAGACATTACCCTTGGTCAAAGACCATCAGATCCAGCAAACGAGATCTACCCCTCAATTTGCCCAGCATAGTGCAAACCTGACCAAGGGATTTTAATATTGTTTGAATGTGGGGAATATGTGGGATCACTGTATGGGCACAGTTTATGCCTCTTCAAAGAAATGTTTATGTGTCCTAACAAAATACATTGTGTGTCATACTTTATCTACATAATGGTGTGCTCTGTCCCATATATCTGTGTCAGATGACCACATCACATATAACAATGGAAATTATAGAAAAAAAAAAAAAACCTGCACGTTTGCCTAGGTATTCCAGGAGAAGCAAAAGTTCCCTCCAGGTATTTCAGGATAGGTAAAATTTGCCCCTAGTTATTCTGAATAACAGCTGTTTAGGTTTCTAATACAAGGAGCAGATTTAATTGTTATTTAAGACCTTCTAATTAATTTTTATTGTTATTTAAGACTTCTTCAGGTTTGGGTCACACTGCGTTATGAAAATAATGTTCCCATGTCTTATAGGATCAGGACCTATGTTTGGGATAGGAATCAATCCATTAGTGCTGATGGAACATCAGTATATGAATTATATCCACAATTATATACATATATTTATTTTTATGTAATGAATATCTTATGCTTACCCTTTAAAACATAACAAAAGTCATTAAGTAATTCAATAGGGTTTTTTGGTTTTTTTCTTCGTCCTACAGGTATTATCATTCTCAAAAACACATTTACAGACATCATGGGCAGGTGTGAGACTAAAAAAGGTCGAAGAAAAATACCAGCATACTTAACAAATACATTTCTGCACTCTGTCACAAAAAATCCTTTCAGTTGCATAGCAACTGTCTTTTTAATTACGACTTGTAATCTAGATTTTAATAATTTAATTAGTATTTTCCTTCATTAAATTGCTTCACACAATAAATTTAATGAATTCAACTTATTGCTTGTTTTTAAATAGATAGTTTTACATTCCTTCTTTGCCCTTTCAACATCTTTGTCTATGCAGTAGAGACTAAAAAGCTCATTAATTTTGTATCAAAAACCACAGTCAAAAGGACTCAACCTTATCCGATAAGAAAAGGTACATCATTTTTAGGTAGCTGAAGTCATAGGAGTTCAAGTAAGCGTTAAGTGAATGTGGCTTCATACAATTGCCACTTTACAAAGAGTCATTTGCAAAACTTGAACTAAAGCTAAGGCTTTCAGAGGCAAAATTCAGAGTGAAGCGGAATGTTTAGAATAACTTGATTTTAGAAGTAGTGATTTGAAAAAAAAAATGTTTCTCTACTACTGTTTAATATTAGGCAACCAGATTTGTAGGCCCTGACAAAAATCCTCAGCTATTCCTCTGTATTAAGCTGCTATTGAGAAGCTGAAGCCTAACAAGAATGAAATTGTGCAAGAACAGTTATGCAAGGAGGGAAGAAGATGGGATCTAGACAGCTGCAGAACCACAATCACATTTGCCATAAATAGCTGTAGCTGCTTCATAGTGTAGGTCAAAACTGACAACTTATCTAAGGAGACATCAGTACTAGTAGCCAAGATTTGCATACTAAGCTGGTGAAAATACATGGTGGTAGACATCAAAAGAATCAGCCTGTTTCTTCTAGGTATGAGCCAAGGAGATAAGGAAAGCATTCTCTCTGAAATGGTTTGCTTAGAAGTACTGACATCTGTATTGGCAGGAAGCAAGAAATTTTAATTCATCAGAAGCATCTATGTTATCTGTTGGAAACTCTATGACTGTCTTTCTTCTGAGATACCATCTGTTAAAACCTTTAATTTTGAAAACTCTTAAAAATTTCAGAAGATTTTATATTTTCATTACCCACTTATAATTTGAAGATGTATGTTTTTCTCTCATTTTCTCCCAGATTAATCTGGAATAGAAATTCAAGTCCATATATGATAGACTTAAATATATGAGTATATGAAAGAGGAAAACATATAAGTGGTTTATAAAAATGTTCCTATATATTTAGCATTTAAAATATTTAATGAAACCTAAAAATATTTTGTGCCATGGGTAGGTTTGAAAACTGTTCCCATGTCTGAAAGTAAACAGTTGTTCTTGGGTATGAATTCCGAGAGGCTAAATTCATACTGCAGTGCTTTCTGCCACTGTTTGAGGTATTAATCTAACATACTTTTAACTATTTTTACAAATAAAATCTGTATAATATTCGTGTCTTCCCCTCCACCCATACAGTCTTACACTGTACTTCCTAGTTCCCCACTTACACCAAATTTTCATGGAAGTTTTGATATTATCAGGCATTATTTTATGACATTATACAAGCAGTTTGTTAAAACAAAACCATCAAACAAGACGACCTTAGCTTCATGGGTAAAAACTTTCATACCTCACCTAAAAAAATTAAACTCCTTGGCTCATTATCTCTCTCATTACAGCATGTTTGTCTAAATAGAATTAATAGAGTACCTACCACAGGTTTTCTGCACTGATTGCACATGAATTTGTGGATGTTAATATTCAAGGACATTAAAACAAAAATAAAAGGAATTAGATCCTTTCAAATAAGCGATACTTTTAATGTTTGGTTCCATAAAATAAAATAAACATAAAAAATTAAGCCTATAAACATCAGGAAGATGGATAAATTGACACACCATTCTACATATCTCTGTTTAATAATATTATATTTCATTTCCCATGCTAAGAAAACAGCCATTACCCAAAGCAGCCATTCGTAAGCAGCCATTCGTAAACAACCATTGTGAACAGATTGCATCCTTGTTGGTGGTATGATAATTGAAATAAGTTTACCAGCCTTTTATGAAGAAATATCAGATGTATAAAATACCTATTAATCAACTCACTCACTTTGGCAAAGATCAGTTTCAAAAACAACAGCTATCAAAGAATAGATGGAATACAGGGAAAAATATCAAAGAGTTAACAGAATGACTCAGCTGTGTGTTGTATCACTTGCAGTAATGGAGGTAGAAGAGGAAGCGGTATAGGGTAAAAGGATTGTACCTTTTGGGCTTTGTTTATGGCCATTGTGTTCACTGCTTATGGCTGTTTGCTTTTGGATCTCTGTAATGCCTCTCATATAAGCCTGCTTAAAAGCAACCTTAAGACAGTAACAGGAAGAGTCAGATGCCCATCAGTGTCTCATACATGTGCTTGTTTCTCTCCTTCTAAACACATTTTTCAATGACTGGTTATATGTTTATCCAATAGGCTACAAAAGCTTTACCTGTCCTCCAGTATGCTGAGCTAATGTTACGATTTTTTCTCCTTGGACAGGTTTAGATTTTTTTCTATTATTATTTGGGGGGTAGTTTTTGTGTTTATTTATTTATATATTATTGTATGCTTTAGGAACTAGAACTTTAGTACTATCACAGAAATGCAAAAGAACCACTGACAAAGATGCAACAGCAGTGAATTTGATTCATCACTGCCTTTGTCTGTGTTACTTCTGTTTAACTTTGTTTTTTATTCCGATGAGAGATAAAAATCTCATGCAAAGTTTTCCTGTTGTGATTGCAACAGACTCATCCTTTCAGAGTCATGCACTGTTTCTATCTACAAACATTTCTGTCTAAGCAGAAACTGTACTTAGCTGGTGAAAGCAATCGTATAACAAGAGTGGATGTGTCAGCTGCAGTTACTTAGATAAAGGTGGCAGCTGCAAGAGCTGTAAGATACCTTGCTACTTACAAGCTTTGGGAAACATTCACATACAGACCCTTTGCATTGCTGGAACAGCTCAGAGCAGTTTGTAATAGGCAGTTGAATGGAGTGACCAAATTACCTTTCTGAATCTAGTATACTCTGTAGGCATTGAAGGGGGACTGACTTCAGACCACCTCTCCTCCATTCTTGCGTTAGGTGAATTTTTAGAGTGTATCTTCTTGTTATTTCTAACGAAAGGACTTTAATTCCACCACTGCACTGAGTCTGATGTGCAAAAGCATTCCTAAGATATAGCAAAAATAACTCTAGCTGAGAACTTACTTTTACTCATGACTTTCATTAGAAGCCAATGGATTAATATCATATAGTTGCAGGCATGCAAGGATGTGAAAGCATGTGTTTACATCTCAATTACTGTTACTTAAGAAAAATATTTTATGTCACAGAAAACTGAGAAGAGCACACAAAGACACAGGGTATGAATTGCCGTCAATCTATGATTGAATTTGGATGTTTCTTCATTTTCACAATACTAAGTGTGCAAAAGGCACAGAGTGTCTGATACCTTTGATTCAGTAATGAAAGACAAGGTACATTTCAGTGAACTACTTTTCTGGCAAGCGAACACTAAGAAGGATAAATATATCCAAATTTTGCTAACTAATTAATTAATTAAGGCACTGGGATTGGCCAAGGACACGGAAGGTCAAGAGAGTAACTTCTGATAAGCTCCTTTAGTGGCAATAAAGACCAGGTCTGTGGACTGCTGCCATTAAAATCAATGCTGATTTTAATGTTACTTCTTGTAACATCAGTGTTACTAAGGAACAGTTCAGCCAATCAGAAAGTAAATGGAAGTCTGGTTGTCTATCTAAGCCATATCCAGAAAGCCTGTTTTTCCCTCGGTCACTATTCCTAGGTTGAGACAAGAGTTGTTATATAGAAAAAACTTCAGATCCCAAATAGTCAAGTTAGACAGTTGGACCAAGCAGTGATTCAGGGTAATATTCAGGAGACAACATAGATAACATAGACTCTATTAGTATTAATGCAAAATCAAAATCTATGTATTCTTAAATTGCTGATCTATGTCTAGTCTGTAGGTTAATGCTATTTAGTCACAATCTTGAGATCCATCAAGAGCCATTGGGAAGTACCATTTGCATTCAATAAGAATAGAGAAAGTCTCTACCTCTTTTGAATGGCAACAGAGCTGCATGCCTTTCTTTGATCTCTATGATATATGAGCAACACTCACGTGTCTAGCAGATGTTGAGTATCCACCTGGTATTTTCAAAACATTTGTGCTGATTATGACAAAAGACATACACTATAAACCTAGACAGTTTATTAGTGAAGTGTGAACCTTTAAAGAGCAGGTCTTGCTAAAATGCCTCGGTTTTGCTAGAAATTAAAGAGAACAGTCCTTCTTCATTTATCTGCCAGTGAAGAAATTTTTCCAGTTCTTCTTTCATGTAACACCAATAGACTTCACAAAAAACCCCAGCAGTCTCCTCAGAAGAGCATTGTGACAGCTGGTGTGTGTAAGTGCTGCTGAAATCAACTGGCAAAAATTATTAAATGTAGAAAGTTTAGACTTTATCTTGTCAAAGAACAGCATTGCTTGTAACTTGTTTTCTTTTCTGCTGAGCCACACCACATGCTTTCAACTTGCTGTTCTTTAAAGTGGCAAAATCTCCTTTTATGACACAAAATAAGGAATACAGAAGATAAATTATTATTTTAATTTGTGGTTCTGATGCATGGAGGATAACTGTTCGTATTAAAAAAAATTAAAAAATTTACTGTAATGTAATATTTCAAAGGTAGTAATATTTGCCTTACTAGTTTTTCTGTCTCCCCTCCCAGAAAATCACAAAGAACACAGGAAATATCTTAATTGCTGTTTCTGATAGAAATTTGTTAAATTATTAACTTTCTTATTTCTCTAGGGCATGTACAAGAAGTCTTAATGTACTCATTTTATGCTATTCTGCTTTAATAGGATATGCATAAAACTGCTGTTTTTAAAGTCCCAGCACTTAAGGTTTAATGTTTACTAGTGTATTACAGCAGAGTAGTCTTTTACAAACGCATAAAATTTAAATCAATTCAATGTTTAATTTAAAAATTTAAACATATAAATAGTAATTTTTATTAATTCTATGTAAATCACATAAAACAAAGTATAAATTACAAAATATATATGTATAATCACATAGACATGACGTACATAAAACTGTTTGTAGAGTTAGAGAGTTGTATAACTCTGAAACATTGTAGTACTTCTTAGAAATTTTCTTTGGTGTGCAAGTTTTGCACTTTATGGAAAGAAAACTAGGGGATGGGGCTGCCAAATCCAGTGAGTTAGTTGCTCCTGATTTGTAGATATTTCTGAATATTGCTCTTATGAGAAAAAAAACCAAATCAAATTTCTCAGAATTCTATGTAAATACTTGTCCTGGTTTTAGCTGGGAGAGAGTTTTCTTCCTAGTACCTGGTACAGTACTGTGGTTTGGATTTAGGATGAGAATAATGCTGATAACACACCAGTGTTTCAGTTGTTGCTAAGAGGTGCTTACCCTGATCATGGACTTTTCAGTCTCTCATGCTCATCTCATGCTTTCAGTCTCAAGCTGGGAGGAAGGAGAGACAAGATATCTGACCCAAACTAGCAAAAGGGATACTCCATACCACAGCACATCATACGCAGTATATAAACTGGGGGGAGTTACCCCAAAGGGACCAATCACTGCTCGGGCTGGGCTGGATATCAATCAGTGGGTGGTGAGCAATAATATTGTGCAGCACTTGTATTTATTTAGAGGCGGTTTTCATTGGTTGTTTTTGTTTTGTTGGGGTTTTTTTGTAAGGTGTTTATTCCTTTCTCTCACTTTATTTCCTATTGTTATCATTATTATTACTATTCGTTACCATAATAATTCTATTTTACTTTATTTATATTACCAAACTGTTCTTAGCTTGTGGTGTTTAGCTTTTTTCTGATTCTTCTCCACATCCCACTGGAGGGAGGTGGGTGAGAGAAGCTGCATGGTACTTAGTTGCCAGCTGGGTTTAAATCACAGTACTCAATATTACTCCCTGTGTAAGCATATATATAAATGTTTGCAGGGACATAATGATTATTCTTCTACTGCAAGACTTCATATTGTTTATAGTGGTTTGCCCCACCCATCTTGGTATCAGTCATGTTCTGGAACTCCTTCTGGGAGATCACCAGAGAAGCAGAGCCCAGGCCAATGAGGTGCTGAGGCAGTCAGTAGTGGTATCCTGATCACAGAAGAGTCTCCTAGGTGAGACTGTAGTGCTGCTGTCAAGAAGGGAAACCCATGCTTTCATTTCCATCTAGCATGCTCACTTGCTTCTTGGTGCATATGAACTCCTTTTTTAATTTGTATCTTAATCTCTTAGCTCCTTCCTATTTATTCCACGAGGAACTAATAAGCAGTTTTATGCCAGTAGAAATTTAAAGCATGGGCATTTCAGAAGTATGTATTGAAAAAATGAGTAAGATATGAAATGAAAGATATCTTGGCACAGAAAAGTCAGGAGGAGGATTATAACCTGTATAACAAGTACTGCTCAAGTGCTATCAAGTAATTTACTGACCTCTGTGTGCTTTCTATGTACAATAACATCACTTGTGTTCCTTACATTGTGTTCCTTAAGTTACATTGTCTCCCAGACATTCTAGAGCCATTCTGCTGGATGTCATGTGCAACCGACAAAAAATATAATCCTTGCAATGAATTAAATGAAAAACTAACCAGAAAAGCAGTACATTTTACAAGCCTAATAGCTGGCTTGAAAGTGTATCCTGGGGTTTCAGATGATTTCATAATCTGCTACAGCAAATTTAATAGTATTGTTGCCTGGAAGCTAAGCCATTATACCACGTTTAATTTCACTAAGATGTAAATTACATGGTTCAGTGTCATATAGTACCGGCTACTGCCATTGCAGATTCTTGTTCTTGCAGCTGTCAAGAAATCTAATGTTTATGGGGATTTTGTTTAGCTGGAAGTCTTAAGCTTTTAAAGACTACTTTAAAAACAATAAATTTTTCCATGCCTTATTTGCTATTACTCCATCTCATCTCTGCACTCACCTCTTTTCTACCAATATTAACAGCCTAACAGGCTAATTTTTTAATTATACCAGTAAATATTCAGTCATTGAAGAAAAGAACGGTATGACTTGAAAGTGACTTATTGGCTTTTATCATATTTGGTTTGACTGAGCCTTTAAGACAAAAAGCAAATGCTCTTCTTATAGAAAAATAGACAGCTTAGGTGATTGTATTCCACCTTTTATGGTAACTGCCAACATGAAATGTGAGGAGACATTTTGTATTACCATATAACTTTTACCAGAAAAATATAGATGAAATTTAGTCCGAATAAGCACAACGATATTTCTGTTATCATCTGAAACTTCCAGCTGAACTGCATAGGAAAATAGCCCAGCTGACCATCCATAAAACATAATAGATGTATCCTTAAAGAGTAGACCACAGTTTTCTATCATTACAATCTAATACAGT
The DNA here is from genome assembly GCF_012275295.1 of Melopsittacus undulatus. Taxonomy (NCBI): domain Eukaryota; kingdom Metazoa; phylum Chordata; class Aves; order Psittaciformes; family Psittaculidae; genus Melopsittacus; species Melopsittacus undulatus. Next base: position 31,355,662 of record NC_047557.1, on the reverse strand, counting down.
AATTGACTGTTAACATCAAGTCATAAGCTGCAATATCAGTGATGTCTTGACTACATTTTACAAGTACTGTGATACATGACAATTAAAATGCTATGGGAGCTTATTGTTTTATCTTTCAAATGTCTGTTACTTAAAAATATCTTACTCTTGCACATCTCTATATTTTTATCTCTGCACTTGACTGTGGGTGGATCTTTTGCGTATCTTCACTCCTTGCCAATTCCATGCTTGTGATAACTTAATTGATTCTATGCATGCATATATGGGAAATCAGTGGAGACTTTAGATAAACCTTTAACAGTAAGTACTATTAATAAACAGATGATTTGCAATAGAAGTTATTCTTCAGATGACATAATATAAATCAAAAATAACTGAAGACAGTTGTAACACACAAAATTTTTAAAAAATTGTCTTTATCTTAAAAACTTACAAGAGAAGATGAGTGTTCCAGTTACTCATATTTGCAGAAGTTTACAGAAATTGAGATTATTTTTACAGAAACTATCCTTCTGCAATGGGATGACCTGCCTGTTTGATGAGGGAAAGGCTGTAGAAGTTGTCTATTTGGATCTGAGTAAAGCATTTGACACTGTCTCCCACAGCATTCTCCTGGAGAAACTGAATGGGTGTATTTTTTTGCTAGTGAAGAATTTTGCCTGAGTGGCCAAGCCCAAAGAATGGTGCTAAATGGTATCACATCTAATTGGTGACCACTCGTTAGTGGTGTCCCTCAGGACTCAGTATTTTTAGAGCCAGCATTGTTTAAAATTTTCATTGATGTTCTGGATGAGAGGATTGAGTGCATCCTCAGCAAATTTGCAGATGACATCAAGTCTGGTGGGAGTCATGATCAGCTGAGGGATAGGAATGCTCTGCAGAGGGATCTGGACAGGCTGTATTGATGGACTGCGGCCAGTGGTATGACGTTCAAGAAGGCAAAGTGCCAGGTTTTGCATTTGGGCCACAACAACCCCATGAAACCCTGCAAGCCTGGGGAAGAGTGGCTGGAAAGCTTCTCTGAGGAACCTGGAGATTTTGACTGACAGAGCTGAACATGAGCCAGCTTGTGCCCAGGCAGCCAAAAAGGCCAACAGCATCCTGGCCTGTATCAGCAATAGTATGGCCAGCAGGGCCAAGGCAGTGATCATCCCCCTGTACTCAGCAATGGTGAGGCTGCACCTCAAATCCTGTGCTCAGTTCTGGGCCCTTCACTACAAGAGAGACAAGGAGTTGCTGGAGTGGGTCCAGAGAAGGGCAATGAAACTGGTGAAGGGTCTGGAGCACAAGTCTGATGAGGAACAGCTGAGGAACTGGGATTGTTTAGTCTGGAGAAGAGAAGGCTCAGGGGCTACCTTGTCATTCTCTACAACTACCTGAAAGGAGGTTTTCTCCAAAGTATCAAGTGATAGAACAAGAAGTAATGGCTTCAAGCTGCACCAGTGGAAGTTTAGATTAGATATAGGGAAAATTTCTTCGCTGAGAAGGTTATCAGGCATTGAAACAGGCTTCCTAGGGAAGTGGTGGAATCACCATCCCTGAAAGTGTTCAAAAGACATATAGAAGAGGCCCTAGGTGACATGGTTTGGTGATGGACTTTGAAGTCCAGGGGTACATGTTGGCTTAAGGGTCATTTCCAACCTAGTTGATTCTATTATTCTATGAAATGTATTAATGTTTGCTGCTATCAGTTGGCTTCTTTCATTTAGTAAAGTCATTGCCTACATTTTGATTCTGGCTGTATTTGTTTGCTTCTTTTAGCTGTTATTATATACTGGCACAAATTCTCATCTGTATATGACAGCTGTGGTATGGCAGCCATTCAGTGGCTGCATGAGAGAAGGCATGATTCTGTCAGTGCTCTGTAACATTGCCATGAGTAGCAATCATCTAAAAGCAGCAATAAAATTGCTGTATATCAGAAAAATATTCTAGAAGCAGCCATAATATTTCTTTAAAATTGTCTAAATTTGTTTTTGAAATTGTCTATAGAGGAATTCATGCAATTGAAGATATCAGCTGGGGTTTTATCACATATTTGAGCTGAGAGGCTGGTTCAGTGTTTTGGGACAAGGCTAAGGGATTTTTAGAGATACTTGTTTCTAGAAGAAATTTTAGGTAGTACAAAAGCTAAGGGTCTTATGATCTTAACAGTCCTTGCCAGCAAAATTGTGACCAACCATAGCCAAACCTCTCACCTTCACTTCTGTCATTTGTGAGTTTTAATCAGCCTACAGAGAAAAGAGTCCTAAATGCCATCCTACATTCACTGCAAAGTAGGCTACATGTGCTTACTCAGGGTACAGTAAAATTCTGTGGAATGAGTAGCCTGGAAGGTGTTTGCCATTGTCCGCAAAGAAGTTACAGAAGGGAGCACAAAACACTTTTAAATGAGATTTAATGAATATACATAGTCACTAATGAAGAAAGCAATGAGGATTAGCAATGAGCTAAGGATTTAGCTGTAAGATTCTCTGTGATAGACACCAATTGCAAAAGAATAATAATCAAATGTTTGGCACAAATAACTCATCTGTAAAATACATCGGGGTGGGTGGAAACACGAGCTTGTGGATTCAGAGCATTATAAATATAGCTTCTGTTTTCCTCGCTTGGTGGGGAACAGGAAAGATGGGAACTAATATGTATATGGCAAATGATGATCTACAACTCTTATAATGGATTTAACCTTCATATTGTAATAACATCAAGAGACTACAGTTTGCTTTTGCGTACTCTGGCTGAAACTGAAAAAAAACACCAGTCCCAGAAATATAGCGGACATGAAACTTGCCATGTCAGAGGAAGCATTCCTATGTCACAAATGGATGACAAATACTCTGCACTCCCTGATCCTTTAGAATTTTTATTTGGACAAAAAAAAAATAAAAATTACAAAGTAAAGAGAAGTTTGGCTGTCATGGAAGTAGATTTTTTTCTTTGTTGCAGGGTTTTTTTAATACACGCTTTATATGTAACTGAGGTGTCATTGATAGTTTATCGGTATTCCAGGACTTGTGATGACTTAGTGCTTCATGATCAGAGATTATGGTATTCTAAAAATAAAATGGCAGTAGAGAGCAAGGAAGTGTCAGGCTAGCTGGAAACTGCCAACAAACCTTCAAATCTCTTTTCTGTTTTGCCCTAGGAAAACATTTGCTAAATTAGGCCTTTTAACAGAAGAAAAAAAAAAAAAAGAACAAATCCCAAACAAACAAAGAAAACAAACAAACAAACAAACATAAAAAAACTCACCAAAAAACATATGTATGGTGCAGGTAATATTTTATTTAGTTCCTATTAAAAAAAAAAAAAAAACAAAAACAAAACTGTTATTTCTGTTACATGTAATAAAATGTTGATACTTGAGAAAATCTTTAAAAGGCAGGTCACTTATAGTGAAATGCTCAGTTGCAGTTAGGTTTTTCTTTTAAGAATAAATTTACAAAAAAATATCATTACATGGCGAACATATTTTTTTCTACTTTACTGATAATTATATGGTGCTATTCTCAATACTCATCTGTATCCTGTCTTCTGAAACCTGATCACAGAATCATAGAATAGTTAGGATTGGAAAGGACCTCAAGATCATCTAGTTCCAACCCCACTGCCATGGGCAGGGTCACCTCACACTAAACCATATCACCCAAGGCTTCATCCAACCTGGCCTTGAACACTGCCAGGGATGGAGCATTCACAACCTCCTTGGGCAATCCATTCCAGTACCTCACCACCCTTAACAGTAAAGAATTTCTTCCTTATATCGAATCTAAACCTCTGCTGTTCAAGTTTCAACCCATTACCCCTGTCCTATCACTACAGTCCCTAATGAATAGTCCCTCACCAGCATCCCTGTAGGTCTAAGGGGTCTCCTAAGAAGGCTAAGAGGTCTCCACGCAGCCTTCTCTTCTCCAGGCTGAACAGCCCCAACTTTCGCAGCCTGACTTCATATGGGAGGTGCTCCAGTTCCCTGATCATCCTTGTGGCCCTACTCTGCACTTGTTCCAACAGTTCCAAGTCCATTTTATGTTGAGGACACCAGAACGGAACACAATACTCCAAGTGAGGTCTCAAAAGAGCAGAGTAGAGGGGCAGGATCACCTCCTTTGAGCTGCTGCTCACGCTCCTCTTGATGCAGCCCAGGATACGGTTGGCTTTCTGGGCTGTGAGTGCACACTGCTGGCTCATGTTCATTTTCTCATTGACTAACATCCCCAAGTCCTTCTCCACAGGACTACCATGAATTTCCTTTTTGCCCAACCTGTAGCTGTGCCTGGGATTGCTCCCACCCAGGTGTAGGACCTTGCACTTGGCATGGTTAAACTTCATGAGGTTCCCATCAGCCCACCTCACAAGTGTGTCAAGGTCCCTCTGAATGGCATTCCTTCCCTCTAGCGTATCAACAGCACCACACAGCTTGGTGTCATTGGCAAACTTGCTGAGGGCACACTCAATTCCATTGTCCATGTCAGCAACAAAGATATTAAACAAGACCGGTCGCAACACCGATCCCTGAGGGACACCACTCGTTACTGGTCTCCTGCCAGACACTGAACCATTGACCACAACTCTTTGAGTGCGGCTGTCCAGCCAGTTCTTTATCCACCGAGTGGTCCACCTATCAAATTGATGACACTCCAATTTAGAGACAAGGATGTCATGTGGGACAGTGTCGAACGCTTTACTCAAGTCCAGGTAGATGATGTCAACTGCTCCACCCCTGTCCATCACTTTTGTAGCCCCATCATAGAAGGCCACCAAGTTGGTCAGGCAGGATTTCCCCTTAGTAAAGCCATGCTGGCTGTCACCAAGCACCTTGCTCTTTTTCATGTGCCCTAGCATGCCTTCCAAGAGAATCTGCTCCCAGATATTGCCAGGCACAGAGGTGAGACTGACTGGTCTGTAATTCCGTGGGTCATCCATTTTCCCTTTCTTGAAAATGGGATTATATTTCCCTTTTTCCAGTCATCAGGAACTTCACCTGTCTGCCATGATTTTTCAAATATGATGGGCAATGGCTTTTCAACTTCATTCGCCAGCTCCTTCAGGACCCGCGGATGGATTTCATCAGGGCCCATGGACTTGTCTACATTCAGGTTCTTAAGATGGTCTCCAACCAAATCCTCTCGTAGAGTGGGCACAAGGTCTAGGTTTTCACAGTCCCTGCATTCGCCTTCCAAGACTTGGGTGCTGCGGTCAGAGCTTTTGCCAGTGAAGACCGAGGCAAATAAGCCATTCAGAACCTCAGCCTTCTCCGAGTCTTGTGTAGCCAGCTCTCCCAAAAGTTTCCGGAGGGGGCCTACATTGTCCTTAGTCTGTTTTTTAGCAGCTACATACCTATAAAAACCCTTCCTATTATCTTTAACATCCCTAGCCAAGTTTAGCTCCAATTGGGCCTTAGCTTTCCTAACTTGGTCCCTAACCACCCTGACAACATCCCTGTATTCATCCCAGGCCACCTGTCCTTGTTTCCACCTTTTATAGGCCTCTTTTTTCTGTGAATTTTTCTCAGCAGCTCCTTATCCATCCAAGGAGGTCTCCTGGCCCTCCTGCTGCACTTCCTTCTAGTCGGGATGCAACAGTCCTGAGCTTGTATTGGGTGATCCTTGAATGTTAACCAAGAGTCTTGGGCCCTCTTGCCCTCTAGGTCTATCCCATGGAACCTTGCTAAGCAGGTTCCTGAAGAGGCCAAAGTCAGCTCTCTTGCAGCTCAGGGCAGTGAGCTTACTGCACGCTCTTCTCACTGTGCTGAGGACCTCGAATTCGACCATCTCGTGATCAGTGCATCCAAGCCTTCCCTGGAGCGTCACATTTCCAACGAGCCCTTCCCTGTTGGTGAGCATGAGGTCAAGCAGGGCACCTCTCCTCGTCGGTTCCTTTATTGCTTGCAGAAGGATGTTGTCTTCCACACAATCGAGAAACCTCCTGGATTGCTTGTGCCGGGCCATAGCGTTGCCCCAACTGATGTCGGGGTGATTGAAGTCCCCCATGAGAACAAGGGCCTGTGATCGTGAGGCTTTTCCTATTTGTCTGTAGAGTTCTTCATCCACACAAATTTTAAAGGAATAAAAACTGAGCAACCATGGTAGCATAAACCAGCAACCCACATATATGTGCTGCAGCATTATGCTCTTGAATGAGAATCACCTGAATTCCAAACACTTCTGGTTTTTGTTTCTCTGGTTTCATGGTTGACATAAAAATTCCACAAAAAAAATTTATTATATGTAACACTACGTTGTTCCCCAGCTCAAAGTTGGTTAAGTGGGTTTTATATGAGAGATTTTTCCTTGTTTTTCACTAAAAGCAAGACCTCCAAACTGTAACCTGATCCTGTAGCAGTATTACATTCATTCCTACATGCTGAAAATGCTTAAACTCTTGACATCAAAATTATATTTAAATAGTAGATTATAATAGTAAAACACTATGGATTAAATGTGTTGTTTACTTCAGAGTTCCATATTTCAGTGGTATGTGCAGAAATGCTATTCAACTTTTTTATTTTCAACAAAGTTGCATTTAGCTGCCATTAATATATATATATGGAACTCTGCGCTTACATTTACCTTTTGGTTCTTAATCCTAAAATATCTTATTTCACATTCAAGATATTTTGCCTGTCTGAAGTACTGGGGAATATTCTTAAATTTGTTATTATTTGGAAAACAAAATTCAAAGTGACTTCTATATAAAATCCTTTATAAAAAGTATTTTAAAACCCTCCAACCTTTGAAAGTATAAGCCGAATCACCAGCCCTATGTTTTGTGTTTGCATTGCTAATTTATACTGATCTTATTGAAAATTCTGGAATTTTGCACACTCTTTTTAGGCTATTTCAGTATCAAATTGTGTTCTGTCAATGTCTCATTTAAGCCTAATGTTTTATTCAGTATCACATGTATAGCACTATATAAATGTAATGATTCTAAAAGATGAGTGAAGCTCAAGCTCTTTAGAAATTTATTACAGATGTTATTTTATCTTTATTTCACAGCTTTCATAATATGAATTAGTAGTCTAATTCTATTTTTACTCAGACTAGTTTGCTTTCTTTTTTTAAGACAACTTTTCTTTAGAGAGATTTTGTATGTATGCTAAATCAGTCAGAAAAATGTTTAACTTTGCTATGCAGAAGAGCTTCCGGAAAAAATGTTGTTCTTCCTATGGAAAGTACTCATATGTTTTCCATAGGAAATTATTAAAAAACTACAAAATTAATAGGGCTTTTGTATTTAGGAAACTAACAAGAATAACAGTTTTAAAATATATTTCTTTTTCTTTTGTAGTTGATGTAAATCAAGAGATCAAAAGTGTTAAAGAAGGTTTTAATTAGATTTATAGAAAATGAAATAATTTATACTGTATGCTAAAATATTTCAGGTTTCCTTCACCTTTCTTATTTGCCAAAACTACAGAAAGGATGAAATTATGTGTTAGAAACAGTTCAGACTGCTTCTCTGCTTCTTATACCAATTCTCCCATTTTTTTTTCTCTTATGATGTGATTTGTCTACTAACCCACAAAACTATCTGTTATTGGACATGCTTTTTATCTCAGTCTATTTTTAATTCGCAGTTTGCATAAGAACATCAGAAATGCTCTACTCAGAGGGAGCTATACTCTGTCCAGCACAATAATTTTTCACTGATAGTGACAATAGGAGATGCTTCTACCCGTTCATAGAATTACAGAATCATAGAACCAAGGAATCATAGAATCATAGAACGGTTGGGTTGGAAGTGACCTGAAAGTTCACCTAGTTCCAACTCTCCTGCTGTGGGCAGGGACACCTTCCACTAGACCAGGCTGCTCAAAGCCGCATCCAACCTGGCCTTGAACACTTCCCCAGGGATGGGGCTTCCACAGCCTCCCTGGGTAACCTGTGCCAGTGCCTCACCACCCTCACAGTAAAGAATTTCTTCCTAAGATCTAATCTGAATCTATTCTCTTTTAGTTTAAAGCTGTTGCCCCTTGTGCTATAACTACAGAGAGATTTGGTAAAAATCTGTCTTTCTGAAAAGCCCCCTTTATATGTTGAAAGACCACTTTAAAATTTCCCCAGAGCCTTCTCTTCTCCAAGCTGAACAATCCAAGCTGTAACAGTCTTTCTTCACAGGAACAATGTTCCAGCCTTCTGACCATTTTTGCCCTCCTCTGGACCCACCCTGAACTAGGTACAGCACTTTGCACTTTGCATGTCAAACTTCATAAAATTTTCATGGGCCTTGAATATCAAGCCTGTCAAGGTCCCTTTAGATGGCATCCCTTCCCTCTGGCAAATTAGCTCCACCCCAGCTTGGTGTCATCCTCAAAATTGTTCTCAATCAGACTATGTCATTTATGAAGACAGCACTGGTCCTTGTATGGAGCCCTGAGGGACAGCACTCATTTCTGATTCCCACTTGGATATTGAGGCATTGACTACAACTTTTCTGACATGTCGCTCCAAACAGGTCTTTATTTGTATAACAGTTAATTTGTCAAACCCATATATCTCCAATGTAGCTGCCATAATGTTGTGAGGGACAGTGTCACAGGCCTTACAGAAGTCTAAAAAGATGGCAGCAGTTGCTCTTCCCTTGTCCATTAATGCTATTACTCCACTGTAGAAGGACATTGGATTTGTCAGGCATGATTTGCCCTTTGTGAAGCAGTGATGGCTGTCTCTACTCATCCTTCTATTTTCCGTATGTTTTGACATGTCTTCCAAGAGGATCTCCTCAATGATCATACTGGGCATGGAGGTGAGGCTGACTAGTCAGTAATTTCCAGGGTCCTATTTTTTACCCTTTTAAAAACATATGTAATGATTTCCTTTTTCCAGTCACTGGGGACTTCACCTAACTGTCACCACCTTTTAAATATGGTGGAGGGTATCCTAGCAGCTTCTTCTGATAGTTCCCTCAGGACCCAGGGATGCATCTCATCCTGGGATGCATTCCTCACAAACTTCCTCAGTATCTATACACAAAAGATTAAGGACATGTCCCAGCCTATTCTCTTCAGTATCCACTTACCAATTTGTCTTAAATTTATCTCATCCTTTAGTGGACCTACTGATGTTATTTACCCCAATAACTTTCTACGGCAATAAATTCCTAAAGTTCATTACTGGTTTTGCAAAAAGGTAAATAATCTATTCAAAGTGATATCCTTTCCTCTTGCCCCCTAAATCTAGTATTTAGTAAACGTAGTGCTGTCTTTAACTTAAGATTCACCATCTTGGCTCAGTCATACCCTGACCTTTGCCTGGCCTTTGTGTCTTCAATGGAAGAGTTGTAGCCTTTTAGTCTTTCCTCATTAAGCTCTGTTCTCTCTCTCATTTTAATGCTTTCTACCTTTTTAAACTCCACTTTACCTCATGGAGTTGCAGAGAAGATAGCTGCATAAAATATTCACAAAAAAGAGCATACGGAGGTTTTAAATAATATCAAACTGACACTGTCTATCCTTTTCTTGCTACACCTTCTGATTGCGATGAGCGTTTTCTCAGCTTTTGTGAATGCTGCTATGCAGTAAATTTTTTATTTCAGAGAGCTGTCAATGATAATTCCAAGAGATCCCTACTGAGTCACAATTGCCATTCCAAGTTCAGCATCCTCTGAGTAAAATTTTGATTATTTTGTTCCTTAGAAACTTTACATGTATCTACATTGAAGTTTATCACCTTTTTTTGTTTCTCACTCACTGTTGAAAGGTCCTTGAGGACTTTCTCACTCAATGTTGAAAGGTCCTTGAGGACTTTCTCACTCAATGTTGAAAGGTCATTGAGGACTTTCTCATGAGCAATATGGCATTTGGCTACCCAAGAGAGCTCAGTTCTCATGACCTCCAAAAATGTACAGGTCACTAAAAGACACTGAGCAAAACTGTTCCCACTACAAACTCTGACATTCCCCAGAATGCCACATGCAGCTCCTCTCCATTCTGAGCAGTGAATACTAAATTGACTCCTCTGCAAATTTCTCCAGTCTTGCAACAATTCAATTCCTCTAAAACCATTTGGCTGGCAGCAAAAAAAAAAACAAGGCATGAAGTCAGAGCCATTTGTGTCTCTTTCCCAGGGTGCTCTCTAGAGCAGTTTAGGCAGATGCAAGTGAATTCAACAATCTACCATCTTCTGACAATGTGGATTTTACCATATGTGGGCTGCACGCCTTAGGCAGGAACTTGACAATTTCAGGTTTGAGTTCCTTCTAGTTTCTTAGTGTAATCTGATCCCAGCATACAACTCCTGTCTTTGGTTTAATACATCTATAGTTTTCCCTCATAGTGGGGGAAAGTGGAACAATGATAGAAATCATTCCAAAGGTTACAAAAGACTGGTAGAAAGAAATCCCTAAACTTTTTTCTATAATATCATCATTCTTGAGTACCCCTTTTACACAGTTTTCAAGTCATGATATTGCTTCCCAAGATGGACTTCTTCTCATGCATTTAATAACACTTTGCTATCACCTTAAACATTTTTTAGCAGCATTGTGATGTTTGTAGTTTAGTAGCATAAATCTATCACCACATTTCTACTGAAAGAGCCTAGTTCCTGCTGGAAAAAAGAAAAAATAAAATGAAGAAAAAGAGTGAGCTAAATAAGCTGTAAATAAAACAAGAGGATTGAAAAAGTCCAAAGTAACTTTAATTTCCAGCAACAGAAAGACTCTGACTGACGTTTCTGTGAGATCAGTGAAGTACTAAGCCTCTTGAGTAATTGCCATATTATAACTGAAAGAACAATATGCATTGATTGATAGTTATACTACTCAATTGAAAAAAGGTGCAGTGCAAGGAATAACAAACCTTTCACAGAGCTAAATATTGTGCTAATTTTAGGAAGAAGTACTACATTAACATTTTTATTTCAACATAGTAAAACATGGTTTTGTTTCCTGAACAAATGCTCTTCTTATGAAATTTTTTATTCATTTGCAAACATTTTAGAATTTGGGGTAGAATACTGTATACGATAATCCTTCTCAAAAACTTTCTACAACATTTTCTTGCATAGTTCACGCTTATCAATGTCCTGTAAGTCATGAAAAACAGGAAGATCACTAAACTAAAAATTAAGGAAAGAGGGGTGCAATAAGGAATGACAGCAAGATTATAAAATAAATGTAAAAATAACCCCACAAGAAAAAGGAAAGGATAATTTAGAAGTGCATAAGCTTAAAAAAAAACCACCATAGGTTTCATTTTTGCTTTATTGCATCACTTTGATCAACATCACAAATGTATACTGCTGTGACCCTATATGGTGTCCGAATGTAATAAAAAATACTATGATCATGATATAATTATGTGTAATATTTTTTGAGATCTTTCATTTTGTATGACTGTTGCTTAAAGGATGATTGTTTCCCAGTTAAAGAAAAAATTAAAAGAAATCCAAATATGAGTATATAAATGTAGTTTTATACAGTCATAACATATATATGTCACCATCCTCTATCCCTGTGGCTGATAAAACTGGTACAGATTACAGATGTTTCAGAATAGGAGCTTCCATCTTCTCTTTTCTCTGAATCATGTTTTGAGTAAAAGGCAAGTAATAACTGGAATCTTAATGTTAAAGATTTCAGATTTCTAGCAGGGTATTCCTACACATGACAGCATCCTATCTGAGTATTTCAGATCTGTGTTATCTATGTCATGCTACAGAAACAGAGTTCAGAAATAGTCACCTTCATTCAGGTCAAGATTTTCAAAAACAGAGACTAAACATGCATCATCAATAGAAAGGTTCTAAATATGTATATTACAGAAACTACTGTTGTGTCTATGTAGCTGTAGGCTTTTTATGAGGGTTGTTTTGTTGGTTTTTTTTTTCAAATAATAGTAGTTTTAGCTACCCTCCTTTGTCATAAACTATTTTATTGTTTTCTATAACAGGAAAAATAACAGTCTCAAATTCTCTCTCTTTTGTACCTCTTGCCTTGTGCAAGTTCTCTGCAAAGACAGCAACAGAACTGCGGAAAGCATGCAATACTATGCTGTGAAACAAGGTCATTAAGCACCTGAGCCAAAAGCTGTTGTAGAATAGACAATTCCAATTGACTTCAGTGGGATTTGGGTCAAGAGAAATCAGCTACCATGTACGATAAAAAGACAAAGTCTTTCAAAATTTGCTGTGATGGGTTGACCTGAGCTGAACGCCAGATGCCCACCAAAAACTGCCCTATCACTCCCTTCCTCAGCCATACATGGGAAAGAAAATCTAAAGAAAGGTGCATGGGTTGAGATAAGAATAGGGAGAGATCATTCACCACTTACTTACCACCACAAGCAAAACAGATTCAACTTGAGAAAATGAATTCAATTTATTGCCAATCAAATCAGGTAGGATAATGTGAAAAAAACCTAAAATATTTCCCCCTCACCCTTTCCTTCTTAACAGGCTTAACTTTACTCCAAAATTCTCTATTAAATTCCCCACAGTGGCACAGGAGTGAGAATGGGGCTTGTGGTCAGTTCATTACACATTGTCTCTGCTGCTCCTTCCTTCTCAGGGGAAGACTCCACACACTCTTCCCCTATTCCATCATGGGATCCCTCTCACAGAAGGCAGCTCTTCACAAACTTCTCCATTGTGAGTCCTTTCCGTGGGCTACATTTCTCCACAAACTACTCCAGAGTGTGTCACAGCCTGCTTTGGGCATCCCTTGCTCTGGTGCTGGGTCATCCCCACACTACAGGTGGATATAAGCCTCAATGTGGATCCTCGTGGGCTTCAGGGACACAGCTTGTCTCACCATGGTCTGCACCGTTGGCTACAGGGGAATGTCTGCTCCATCACTTGGAGCATCTCATGCCCTCCTTCTTCACTGACCTTGGTGTCTGCAGGGCTGTTGCTCTCACATATTCTCACTTCTTTCTCTGGCTGCAGTGCACAGGATTTTTTTCCCCTTCTTAATATCTCAGAGGTGCTCTCACCATCACTAATGGTCTCAGTCTTGGCCAGTACTGGGTTCACCTTGGAGTCAGATGGCATTTGCTCTGTTGGACACATGAGAAACCTAGCTTCTCACAGAAGCCACTCCAGTAGTTCCCTCACTACTAAAACCTTGCTACACAAAATACATTTATGTAATACCAACCTTGCTTAACTGTTCAGTCGTTACATGAGACCATTTGACTAGATAATGATAATGTATTTTTCAGATGTTTATAACTAGATTACCAGCAATCTTTTAGTGTAGCTGTTCTCCTAAAATAAGATGGTTTCTATTTTGAGAATAATAGAACATTTTCTGTCAACATATAAACAAGTATATCCTTATATTTTTCAAAATTCCATTTCTCTTCAGCCTGTATTTCCATTCTTGTAGTAGCCACTTGAGTCAATGATCAGTATTTGCGTTAGGAACACAGTTTTTAAATATATTACTTTGTTTAAGGGACTGGACTTCCTTGACTGTCCTGAGGCCTTGCAAAATGCAGAACAAATATTATCCAAAAGTTTGTATTTCAAAAAGGAGAGGGAAAAAGATGAGAGGGAAAACAGCTGTATTTTTTAAAGAATTCTATGTTCCTTCCATCCCATTAATTCCTTAAATTATTTTTCCATTCATTTTTCCCATGACACAGTCATCACTTTCAAAAAGCCAAGTCCAAATGAACCAGATGTGCTGAACATGCAAATAACTGGAAAATGGGTTTCCCTGGAAACCAGATGAAAGCCTTCAGAGCAGCTCCACCTCCTACTCAGCTTGCCTTTCCCTTTTAGCAGTTCAGTAATAGCAAATCAAGACACTTATACACAGATTGTCCCCTCCACTTACATGAGCAGGGGGTAACCACTTCAGGCAGGATTCAGAAAGGAGAGACATTGCAATGTTTTTACTGTTTTATTCTCTGTAAATCTGTAACTCTTCTGTAATAGCAGAACATGGATTGGGTAGGATGAGAATTTTTGCAGATGGTATCAGAGAACAACTGCCTTTCATGTTGTTCATTGGTAATGTCATAGTTAACTGTGTAGAATATCTGCTAGAATGTCACTGCAATTAGCACTCATTTATCTGGAATCCCTTCCCCGGAACTTTATATTGCTGTTCCAGAGTATTTTGAAATTCAGATGGGATCTAAATGCCTATCCAGAAAACTCACCTACCATAATCTGCTAGCTATTTTCCACATATTTTATACTGTTCTGCAAATACCAGAGGTGTAGAAATGAAGGCAAGCCTTCTTTCCCCTTAACTTCATCCTGCCTTTTCTCATGGTACATAGCAGTTCATTTGAGTTGCCTTGGTTGCTGGCAAACAAAACTTCTAGTACAGTATCACTGGTATGATTAAATTGCTGGAACACTTTAGCATAGCTTTAGCCCTTTGTGCTCCTTCATGTAATACCAATATGAAAGGAATAATACAGCCCCAGAGGATGTTCAACATTAAGCAGCTCTGTAATCAAGATCCCTTACCCTTAATATAATGAACTTTTCTGACCTTGCAAATTTTTCCTTTTATAGACCAAGAGCTAAGCAGTGTAACTACAGAAATATTGCTGTAAGAATAAAGTTCAGTAGAAAATTTCATCACATTGTTAAGCAATCACGATTCACCCTGAGAATGAGAAGAGTAAACCCTTTGATGCATTGCCCTTGTTTTCATTCCTCATCTGGTCAGGGAGAGGTGGAATAAATCACAGTGCTTCCACCTAGACTAGAATAAATTTCTGAAGGGATAGCTGAGAGAAGTACACTTATAAAAACTGTCAACTGAAATCAACACAGGACAACAATCAACACAAATATCTTGCCCTGTTAATGAGATGCTGCTATCTGGATTAGCATGTATTTGCTGTATTTCTAATTAGTTTTCATTGTACTAGCATGCTAACATTATATGATACATTACTTTCAGCCATGCAGGCGTAAAGCCAATTTTTAGGAAACTGGACTTCTAGAGAACAAAAGTAGAGAATCAATGAATAAGTAATTTACAAAACTACTCAGCCTAACTCTACACCAGAGATACAGAGTTTATAATCCTTTTTTCAGTATGCCACTATAATTAACAATGCACATATGATTAACATTACCAGTGATCTCCTCTGGTGAGGATCTGCTGGCATCTAGTTTTTATTCTGATCTTCTTTCCAGTAGAAGCAAATATTTCTGACTTTTTTTGGTAGGATTGCATCCTTTGAAAAATAGCAAAACACAGAGTATCTAATACAGCATAGTATGAATGAAACATGGAGACCACACTCCTCCGTTCCCTTCAAACAAAACAAAACAAAACAAAAATACTGCAAGAAAGTAATTCCTGAGGAGTAAGTTCTGGTTCATCAGAATGTAGAGCACCTTGTTTAGTTGACAGCAGTAATATTGCTTGGACTTAGGGAACATTCTTATTGATTCATGAATATTCTGAGGAGATAGATTAATCTTTTGTGAACCATACAGCTCTGATGAAATTGCTGTTTAACATGCTGAAGTGCCAAATTCATCTTCTCCTTGTACAAAAGAATTTCTTATAATAAAGACTATGTAATAGTAATAAGGCATCTCTGTGGGGAATGTTTATCATGAAGTATTTGCACTTTGAAATACTAGATATTTTGTCTTGTATTACACAGCTCTCTAAGGATACGAGTGTATGGTATTATCCAATACCTTCCATTCAACTGTATAGCTTAATTATTACTTGGGACATTCTGTCTGTACATAGGTCTGAGGTTAGATAAGCCATACATTTATTAAACTTAACAATCTGTGACATGACCTTTATTGTGTTTCACATCATCTGTCAGAAAATGGAAGAATCAGACAGATAACTCACCAAACATATTAAGGTAGGTACGTAGGTAGATAAATAGGTGTGTAGACAGATTTCCATATAGGTAAAATTTCTACAGAGAAATCTGTGCCTCATATGAGAGGCACCCAGATCTCTTCCTGAAAGCTCAGTGCTCTAAGGACTCATTAAGGTTCTTATTAAGATGCTCCCAGTGCTCAGCCAATACAGTGTACTAAGTACACACCAGATATGATCCTCCATGTCCCCAAAGATCTACCACATTCAAATGACCCTCTTCTTGGCTGAATGTTACTGATATGAAACATCACCTTTGCTCTTGTCCTGTGGCCTGATTGCAGCAACTCTGTAATCACAGCTGTGCTTTTGGAAACTCTCCTCCTTGTGTTGTACCAGTTCATACAACCTTCTTCCACAAGGGAAAAAAGAAGTCCCAGTATAAATTACTTTTGAAATAGTACAGAGACTTTATAGCACGTTATACAAGAAAAACATCAGAGTTTATTCAGAAAATTATGAGACTTCATGGCTATCCAGAAACTCCTGTTTTATTGGACAGGTATGTACAATCTGCAAAGAATGTTTTGAGATCTGATGCAGTTATGTGTTTTTCATAGCTGTTAGGAAAAGGAGAACTTTGATTGTGTTCATCATACCTTTAATGATGGAACCGAGTCTAAACTGGGAAGACTGATTGCAATTAAGTTATAGATCTGCAGAACATAAAAATCTGTGTCTGCAATTCTCAATGGAAATAGTGTCCTTAACATGTTGAAGTAGGTAATAGAAAAATGCACATCTTCAAAACAACAGCAAAAAAAATAGTAGGGAAAATCTGAGGAAATCTAAGTCAGCCTCACATCAACCCACAGGAAGATCATAGAGCAAGCCCTCTGGGATTTGTTCAGCAATCAGAAGAGAAGGATCAGTCAGAGGAGACTGTTGCTGCTGTTTTGGAGAGGAGAGGCGAGGAGGAGAAGGGGAAAGGGAAGAGGAAGGGGAAGGGGAAGAAGAGGAGGGGAAGGGAGGGGAGGGGGAAGGGGAAGGAGAGGAGGGGAAGGGAGGGAAGAGAAGGGGAGGGGAGGTTAGTGGGGGTTAGAGGAAGGGAGGGGGAGGGAGGGGAGGTGAGGGGAAGTGGAAGAGGAGAGGAGAGGGAGAGGGAGAAGGAGAGGAGAGGATTCTGTAATCCTATGATTTCCATAAGGTAGTGGAAAACTCAGGCCTAGAAGGTTATCTGCATCTTTCTTTTCTAGAATGCAAAGTAAAGCTTCTATGATTTCCAATATTTAAAGAACAAAACAAAACAAACACAAAATCTTTGTTTGCCTTGTTGGAACTGTTAAACCTATAGGAATAATAGAGTTAGTCTAATAAGAAAAATTATTTCTTATACTAATCATATTAATGACTACAAAGTGACTTGCGAACATGGAAAATCACCTAGCTAGTATTAATGTGACTAAATGTCTTATAAATAGCTGAAAAGAGAATGAAAAATTGTTGAAGAGTCAGTGGGATGAGATGGAATTGCAGGTACTGCAAGGTAGTACTTGAGCAAGGTAGTGCAATGAAGGGCTTTTCACATTTATCACTTCTGTGCTCCCAACTTCCCACACCAAGTCACTTTGGCTCAATAGTTTGCTATATTGCTAAAGATTTTATTGATCGTATTTCACACTGTACTAACTTAGCACTCAGTGTCTCGTCCTGCTTTCATGCATTGACTTATTGGATAGATTCAGAACTACTAAGAGATACACTGCAAAACTGCAGAGATTGTCATGATCTCTGCATGACTGACTTCCCAAAGAGGCAGTCTCTGGCACTGTTAGCGCTTGCTGGTGGTTTGCAGCAGCTTCTGTTACCACTCATTATACATTACTGTCCTATCAACCCAGCACCATGCATTTCATAAGGCTGTATCTGCAGCAGAAGATTCTGCACAATGCACAAGAAGGCATTGACAGGGAGGAGGATATGTCAGAAACTATGCTATTTGCTCACATATGATTCTGTTATGTGCAACTGCACCTTGTTTGAGAAAACTGCATTAGAGGCCAGAGGTAACATGCCTTCATACACTAGGGCAGAGGCTTCTTAAGGCCTATCTGCAGAAAGTGTCAAAAAGCAATATTCCTTTCTGGAAGATATACCACATTATCTGTCTTAGTGTTCTGTTTTCTAAACATTTTTCTTCCCTTTACACTTGATCTATATTCTACAATGCTGCTTTTCCTGGGCTCCTCTTCTCATAGCACTTTGCAGTTGTGTATGTGGGTGATACTGTAGTCTTAAAAAATAAAATAAAATTTAAAAAAATATAAGAAAGGATCTTTAGACTGTGCCATTGTGTCTCAGTTCCTGAACCTCAGGTTCATTCTTGAACCAGACTTTTTCACAAAGTATCTACAGTGCTCCACTTTTGGCTATTTTTGGCATCTAAACATCAACCATCAATTTCTTTGGACAGCAGTTTCCAGGTCTGACATTAAAAAAAACAAATGAACAGGAGTCTTCAATATTATAGTTAGAAGTCAAGTTAAATCTAGAATTTTTTGAAAACTAAGTCAAAGTTCATAATCACAAAATCACAGGATGATAATTATATCCTATGAACTGAAATAGTATTAAAATAAAAAAAAAAACAC
Organism: Melopsittacus undulatus; assembly: GCF_012275295.1. Taxonomy (NCBI): domain Eukaryota; kingdom Metazoa; phylum Chordata; class Aves; order Psittaciformes; family Psittaculidae; genus Melopsittacus; species Melopsittacus undulatus. Next base: position 31,337,246 of record NC_047557.1, on the reverse strand, counting down.
CAAAAAAACCCCACCAAACTTCTGAAAGCCTCAAACACCCTTTTATCAAATGGATGTTAACCTTATCTGAAAAGGGTGTTTGAAACCTCTAAAGACATTTCTCTAATTGACTGATGAAAAGACTGACTTAAAGAAATCGTTTTTCCATGGGTTTCTTAGGTGGTTAAATGAGTGTTAAATGAGAATCTTTAGAAGAAAAAAATATATTCAATCAGTGTAGGAGTAATCAGATTTGTAAACCAACAGTGAGCATTTTTAAAATACATTAAAAAAAAAGACAAAAACAGAAGGAAGGATGCTCTTTGAGGTAAGATGTAACTTATCTTGGTTAGAGAACTTATTTTAAGGTAAGGAATCTTCCTGCAGATAACTTGGGATACTTAGGAATGAGAAAATAATTTCTTTATGTCTTATGGATGATTTCAGAGCTCATCAATTTTATTAATGAAAAATATATATGATGAATATTGAAAACATTTCTTACTACTGAGAGAGTAAGATTCTGAGTTTCTTGACACAAATGTGAATTAGAAATACTTGCAGAGATTTCGGTGCATCACATTTTCAGTCAGAGATTGTCACACAGATACTCTGCTTGCAAGTGAATAGACTGGCACTGGTTCATGTAATGTGACTTTTGGATCTACATAACATTGCAAAACTGAAGCATTGGGGAAAAAGCATTTGAAGAAATATTAAGACTAATGTTTATAGGATATATTCAGGTGGACTATTAGGAGAACCTTTGTTTCCTTCCTGGGATTGTGTTTACCTTCACAGTAAGCACCCTACACTCTTCTCAGATATGACATGCATAGCTTCTTCTATGCTTTTGCCACTGTCTTACTTGTTTGTATAGTTCCTAAATATCCATTACAAATCTAGATAACTGCTTCCCTGGAATCAAGATTTCTTCATGGCCTCCACCCAATTGGAACTTCAGAAATTGCTCTGAGCATCATATACTTAACATCTACATGGCTGTTGCGCTTTAACCCCAGATGGCAACTAAATGGCCTGCAGTTGCTCACTCAAATAACTGAGCATATATTTCTGAAGCAGTAGGAAAAGAAACAAAAATTCCATATAACTAAAGAATAAAATAAAGGGATCATTTTAATGATTTGTTATCAATATTTTCCTTACTACTGATGTAATCAGATCCAGATATTTAAAAATTAAGTTACAAAATTCAGCTCTTTGTGTCTAATTCTTTTATTTAAGGTGGCTTTAATAAGTTACACAGAATATTATGACACCATCTTCTTCAATAGACAACAACCTTTTCCTGAAATTGCTTTAACAATCATAAGAAAAAAAACTGTTCCATTGTGATTCTTTCCAAGCCACTGTACTAGAACAAATTCAGCCCATTCTAATTGGGTGACATCAAGCAGCAGTGAAAATGCAATTTGTTGTGAAATTTGTTTTTTGCATTTTGCTGTTAGAAGCCCAGTGTTCAGCTCTTTCACAGCTCTCCATTGGACCTTAGCAAAGAACATGCTAGCTGGAGGGCATCAGCAGCACTGATCACTCAAAGGGAAACAGAACAGCTGTGATCCTGACAGCTGGAGCAAGCTTGATGTCCATCAGCAAATAACGGGGATATCTAAAACTGTTCTTAGCAGGGTGCCCCCAAATCCTGTTATGTTGTAAATGAGAGTTCTCAGCAACTGCCAACTCCAACTATTATTTTTCCAGTACGTGATAAACATTTCTTTTTACATCTGTGTATTAGTTTGTCATGCTGTCATTCATCATCCATAAAGTATCTTTAGGTAAGAATTATAAAAGAATAAACTGTTTTGGAGAAGCTCGTGCCCTAAAAATCCTCCTATGCAAATACACAACAAATGCTCACACTACAAGCATACCCAGAAATTCCATACAAGAAATACATTTTTTGTTCATACTTTTAACCCTAAAAGGAGCTGCTAATGAGGTGAATATCCTCTTCCTGAACCTTCTCTGCTTCATTCTTTTTAAATACTGATACTGGTATCTACACTCCAAAAATTTTATCTTTATTGTCATCAATTCCCTAATATCAAGATAGATAGATCTGAATTTTATGTGTCCAGAATACATTAATCCAGCATTGCTATCCTGTGAAGTTATGCATATCATAGATCTTATTTTAGACTGTTCACTAAATTCTCCTTTCAGAGGAATAATACAACATTAAAAAAAATAAGAAAAGAAAAATAAAAACAAAAATAGGAGAAAAAGGAGTAATACATAGTAGTACATGTTTGAAGTTCTGGATTCTAATCAGTATATCTGAGACTTCCTCTTGGTATCTTTCGAGTTCTAATTAAAATTCTTTAAATGGCCTTTCGTAGTGTTTGCTCCTTAAGTGAAAGTGGTTTGTTGATTAGCTAACCTGTTGTGTTAAAGCAGATATTATTCATTAAATAAAAGAATTTGATAGCTTATTTAGCTTTACTTCTATCTTTAGTTTTATATATTTCAGCACTCAAAAATCTCTAACCCTTTTCTTAAGCCATTAACATTATCTGAGGTGAATTATACCATTACAGATGTAGTATCAACAAAATTAGTCCAAACTGTGAAGTTCAAAACAGCTTTAGAACTGTTTTGAGTGGGCCTTATAGTATGGCCTTACAATCAGAAAAAGTTACAAGCATGCTGTCCACTGCTTACTCTTTCAGGCCAAATGTTGCTTGGGGATACACATACATTATATTTGGTATATGAAGTTTTAAACTGGACTGTGTATCTTTATATAAATAGGAGTAGTAGCACAGATCTGAAGTTGCCTTCAGACTCCCAGCCTTCCAGCATGCACTTCATGTGTTCATGCTTTCCATGGTTTAGACTCCTTATTGTCAGTCTCCCAGAGAAGAGATGTATACAGTTCTTCAAAAAATGCTCCCCCAAAAGAAAAAAACCCCACACTTTGATAATAACTGTGTCATACCAATTTCTAAACCGCATACCTCCATGCATATTTTGTGTGATTGTATTTTTGCAAAAAAACCCAAAATGCTGAAATGTTGTGACTAAAATATTTGCCCAGAGAAAATAAAATAATAATACATTAATGAATATGCCTCTTCCTTCAGATTTTCACTTGTAATCAAGACGCTAAAGAAGCAATAGTTAAACTGTTAGTTTTGGAAAATCTAAAGGATGCAAAAAGGTTTTGAATTAAAGGCTGTTATTCTGCAAATACCTTACTCTACTGTGTTTATGTATTACAGTGATAATGAGAAAGATCATGGTAACATCATCCAGGCTGCTGGCTTGCTACACAGAGCAGTAAATTGAGGTCTAAATATCATTTATACTAACCTGTATGAACTTCCATTTTTTATAAAGTTACAGATTTGTTATTTAAAGGAAAAAAATATGATGCCTGCAGGTGAAATCTAAACATCAGTTCTTTACCATACAGATAACTTTTATTTATGCAGGTGTCATGTATAACTTTATGCATGTTGTTAAATGATCTCTTTTGCTTACCTAGATGACAGACTGCAGCTTTTCCAAACAAGTTAGCCAGGTGGGCAGGAGCAGTTCCCCTGGTCTCTAAGTGGGTTGCCACCCACTGACAGCAGTGTGATTTAAAGCTCTTACACAGGTCTTTTTTATTAGCATAAAAAAGTGGAGGGTAAAGAGGAAGGGAATCAAAAGCGTATACGACTTGACAGTGCCCAAGGGTAGACTGTTTTTCCCATTTCCAAGAGATAGAGTATGCTGTCTTGTACAGATGCCTCCCAGAAATTGTCTAAATTGCCTCCTGAAGCAGTGATGCACTGTGCTGGCCCTAGCTCTGGGCTATGACTAAATGCAGTAATCTAGCTTTTACAGCTGCAGTATGACAGACAGTGAGGCAAGATGACTTAATTGTGTTTACTTATGTACAGAGCATGAAAACCAAAATTGATTGAAACTCATTTGAAAACAAAAAGACTTCTACCTGTTGTTTGTCAGCCAAGAGGGGTTTTCAGTGGAATTCAAGATTTCTTTTTGTTTTATATAAGTTATTTATAATCACAGTAGTTCTAATTTACTATGAGCAAAGCATCAAATCAGTAATGTGTTTAATAGAACTTATTAAATTCCCATTAGATTACCACCCTCAGAGATATAGAAAACTACTCCAAACTATTTTGTGTCTTTTAATAACTATGTATTTCACCTATTTCTAAAACACGTTTATAATTTTAAGGTCTGTGCTACAGCAGTTTATTTGGTCTTTATGCTAAGACCAATACCCTTAGGTCAGGTTATATATAGCCTATTCTCTTTGCTAATCTTTATTTCAGAAGAAAATAATAACATAAAATGCTCTTTCGAGTCTTTTCATTGCAGGAATAAGATTAAATTTATTTTGAGGGTTCTTTGGCTGAGGTCTAGTATTAAATAACCTTTACACTTCACAAATATCTGTCGAGAACAATCTGCCATGCTCCAGGAATATTTTTCTAATGTTTTTCCCATTATTTCTCAATTGCGAGTTGCTTAGAAAGGAAGCAGTTTCCAGCCATTTTTAAAAGCCTGTTTCCAAATCCTTAAAACAGTGAAGAAAATACAAACTTTTGTTTTTTCTTACCTATCTAAATCTCAGATGACTAAGCTGAAAAGCTTATTGTGGCAAATACTGCCATTTCTTCAGTGGATTTTACACTCTCATACTGGATTAGAAAGCTACCTCCCTCGAAGTGCTTTTTAGAAACAAGAAAAACTTATAAAATGGTGGCAAAATGTTTTCTTCTGTGAAATGAAACCCCAGGTCTGAAACCTGGGGTATGACTTCACAGAGTCGTTGTTGTCCTGCAGTAACTGCTTTCCAACATTTTAAAAATGTAGGGAGACATAACATACTAAAGGTTGATATTCACAGGGAGCATTAAAACAAACCTGTCACACTGCAGCTAATGTGCAGAATTATAAATTAACTTATGGATCGCTGTATACACATGTGTATATATATATGGTATGTGTATTTGTGCACGGCAAATTATATGCAGTTAGCTCACAAACAGTGTGTTTAGACAAGTCATTGTAAAACTGAGGATTTCCTGATTTATATACAGTGTATTTCTTGAAAAGCTATTGTTGTAAGTTGTTGATGACATCTGTAGGGGCCTATTTTTGCATTTAAACCACACAAACTTTAAAATCCTTACATGCAATGTGTAATGTTACTTTTCCAGTACCTAACTTTAATATGTATACATATATATATCTTTATGTCTCCTTATTACATCTAAAACAAAACACCCAAGTTAAAAATTTGCTTCTATTTGTCAAAGTTAGCAACAATGTGCTAACAATCAAAATCTTACAAGTATCATATTTTTTTTGTATGAAGGCATAAAAACTACATTTATTTAGTTCTATCTGATTCTTATTTCTCAGCAAGTGCTCAAATGTATTTAAAATGTCTTGGTGGACAAGAGAAAGACTAGCATTAAAATACAGTCCCGTGTAGTTTCCATAATCCTATAGAATGTATTGCCAAGCTGCCTTATCTGTCTTGCACTGGCTAACTTGAAGAAAGGAAGGAGTACAGCAGTATTAATCTCTTAAAATGTACTGGTTTTCTATTGATTATCAACATAATTTTGTAGGACACAAATTAAATTTGGAGGTCTTCTTAAGAAAAGCTTTGCTGAATATATATCATAAGCCAAAATAAGTGAAAGAAAAAAGGCACTGCAAATCCACCAGTTACCTAATGCCCTTAGTCTCTGTACTCTACTTATCAGTGCACTAATTCTTAGTATATAGTTTGCTCCATTTTCATGTTTCTAAATGTATGTATACATCATAATTAATATGTTCTGCAGGTTGCACTTGCTGACTTAAGAAAAACTAGCTTACTTGTTTTGCTGAATCCAAATCTTTGTGTAGCTTATGTAGTAAAGGACACATATCTCCAAGATAATTTTTCTCGTAACTTGCATTATGGTTTTGCAAATAACATGTCATTCTGCCACCCTCCCATCTGTGCTTCCCTTTCTACACTTGGAGCACATACTTTTGCTTCTTCTTATATAATTTTAACAGACATACAACATTGCTGATGTTGCTTTTTTTTCTTTATATAATCAAGAAGCCCTTAATTAACAGATATATTTTCTTTCTGGGTCCAGTCCATTTCAAAATAGAAACAATCTTCAGCACAGCCACCATACTCTTTATAAACTTCTTCCCATTTCCTCTCATGGTCACATTTGGTCTTTGCTATTTGCCTGTGGTAGAAGATCTAGGATACCTGGCAATCCATATTGCAAAGTAGGGTGCTATTGAACTATAGCATTTTTAATTACTGTAAATTCTATTTAGCTACCATGTAAGAATGACATAAATTGAGGGTTAGACTTCTTCCAGTCTGCAAAAGCATAACAATTTATCCCTTGCAGAGATACAAGAGCTAAAAATGAAATATGAGCAGATATACATTCAGATATTTATTCTCCACATTTATAGTACATGCCCATTGCAGCATGCAGGAATTCGCAGGAGGAATTTGCTTTCTCTGTGAAGAGACCCCTTCTCTATTCTGCATGTCACCATTTAGCAGAAAACTCCTTCACAGTACATTATGAAATGGCAACAACACAGAAGTAGAACATGAACTCAGAGGTGTCAGTGTTGTTTTGGAAAATGCTGCTTTCAGCATGCTTTTGCTGACACAGCCACAATGAGCAAGGGACATCCATATGTACTCTGTAATATCAGATTTAAACAATTAATATATTATTCAATTTCTTTTTAGCACTGGCAGCCACAATTAAAAAAAAAAAAAACATAATTAGATATATAAATATATCCATTTAGATTTACATTTATTTAAAGCCTGAACAAAACAGGATTTGAAAATTTAGGTCTAAATCTCTTTCTTAAAAATCCATGTTCAATTTTGTCAAGAAGTATGTATCTTTCACACTGTGATAGCCTCTGTGAAATTGGTGATGGGCCTGATATCCTTCTTAGCCACTATCTATGCAAATAATTATAAGCAGCTACCACAAAAACAGCAGACTTGGGAAGAATTAGGTTGGGAATTACAAAGACATTAGAACAAAAAATTGTAAGACATTGCAGAGAAGACTTGTGGCTAGTCATTAAGTCAGCTGAAGCACTGACTATCTGGGAAGTCACTGAGAGTCACCAAACTCTGGATTGCATGAGGACTGTACCTACCCACAGGCACAAGGATTTAATTCTTGTGCTTGGGTATCTGTAATTTGTCAGCAGAAAGCATAGTTCCCTCACAGGTTGAGCTCCTGAGTTATTTGAACATCTCTTAAGGTGCTTGATTTCTATGCTTTACTGTGCCTAACATGGTGCCATGTTGAAAATCACATTAAATATATATCTGCTTGTTTAGGTACCTAAATACCTTTGATAAATATGACCTCAGGAACTACTAAACTGTTAGGCTGTGTCTGTCTGCTAATAATACCCTTAAATGGGGAGAAAGAGAAGATATATTAATACCAATACTAGAAATTCCTACAGGAATGCTAATAGCCTTGAATCAGGTTATTAAATGCATGTACAGTAACTACCCACTGCTCTTGGCTCTCATTTGGGAAACGCTTTGGTCATTATCTTCACCATCCAGGGGCTGGGACTACACAGCCTTGAAAATGTCCTCAGATTTGTAAAAAAAAAAAACCAATGTTGTACCTTAAAATACAGAATACTGTCATTACACATGTTTAAACAGATTTTATACACATCTGGGCCCTGCAATATAGCCTGTCTGAGGAAAGTATAAATTCTGTCACTTGCTATTGATAAGGACATAAACAGAAACAGGACAAATCCACTAGGTACCTGTGCTCAAGTATTAAGCTAAAGAAAAAATAAATCCCTGCAGCATTAAATTTCCAGACTTTTTCTATTGATACTAGAATCTCAACTGGAAAGCTCATAAGCAAATATTGCTGTTTTCAGTTAGACGATTATTGGACATTTGCTCCTGGAAAAAAACCCACATCTTTGAGGCTGTAAAGTATTCTCCTATTTCAACTATTGAAATTTCAACTTCAGTTAAAGAAAATCCACCAGTTGTCATAGCTTGATCCCTTCAGATCTTACTATAATTCAGGCTAGAACAGACTCAGAAGTTCTATAATATAACCACTTATCCAAACAAAAGCCAGTTCTGGATTCAGACCAAGATGCTACAGGCTTCCCCCAAGTTGCAGCATGAAACCCCTCAAAGCCATAGACAACCCAACTTCCTTGGGCCTGTGCCATATTATTTGTGCGAAGGACTTCTCCTTGTCTCCAGACTGAGCATCTCATGTTCCAGTTTGTGTGATTGCCTCTCACCTCACCACCGTGCACTGCTATGAGCAATCTGGCTATTCCTCTACCATGTCCCCCTATCAATGCTGGGGATGCTGTTCAGTGTCCCCATAGCCATCCCTTCTCCCAGTAGAAGCAGTCCTGGCACTGCAGTCTCCTCATAGGCCAAGGGCCCCAGTGCCCCCTTGGTGGCTTCTGCTGCTTTCATTCCAATTTATCTATATTTTTTCTTGTATCAAAAGCCCAAACCTGGAAACTGTATCTATATGTCACATAGGAAACACTGAATAAAGGGTGATCCCTTGCTCCTATACCCTAGCTCACATCACCTCAAGTGTGGCTGCCCCTGATGACTACGGAACAGCTCTGTCTTGCTCATCTTGCTGACAGCAAGGCCCAGGGTCATCTCCACAGAACTGCTCAAGAGACCCGAGGTCCCAGAGTGTCACTGCTGCAGGGGTCTGGTCTTAGGGCTCAGTCTCTGTCTTAGCTCAATTTCACAGTGCCACTTGCAGCCCTTTCCTTCTGCCTACCCAGCTCCACAGAAGGCAGCCTGGCCCTCAGGTGTGCTGACTGGTCCCCAGTTGTTGTCATCAAAAAATTTAATGAGCCCGCTCTCCAAGCTCTTCTCCAGGTCACTGACAGACATGTTGAATAGAACAAGTCTCAGGACTGACCCTGCTCTAAGCACTTGTTGCCAGCCTCAAGGCAGGGCAGAACCCAGTTACCCATGGTCCCATGTGCCTGATCATCCAATTGTTTCTTTGCTGGTTGCCCTCACATCTCGACTGTGATATAACTCAGATACAAGAATATTGTGACAGTCTAGGTAAATGTTATCTGTGTCCACAGGTCCAGTCATTTTATCATGAGGAGCAGTCACGTTAAAAGTCAGAAAATCTCTGTTGGCTGCTTCCAATCTCCTTCTCCTTCCTGATTCCAGAAATGTGCTCCCAGGGAAGTCACTCTCTGATTTTCATTGGCACTAAAGTGAAGCTGACCCCTGTCTAGTTTCTGCATTTGTTCATTTTGAACTTCATTGAATATGCATGCAACATTTGCCTTCCTGATGTGGTTGGAGATCTCCCCCTGATCTCCTTAACTTTTCAAAGACGACTGAGGATGGCCTTGCCAAAGGCACTGCCTCAGTGGCTCTCAACAGATCAAACACAGTTGTCAAATCCTTCGTATCATGAACAGTTCCCACCCTTGCCTTCATTGCTTGTCTCTTCCTGAAGAGCTTGTACTCATCCATTGCTTTGGTTATGCATGCTGACCCACCATACTGCCACTGCAAATTTGACATGATTTTGTGGCTATTCAGGCAGCTCTAGTCCCCCCTGTTTTGTTTCCCAGGCTGACAGCATTTGTACAAATGCAGTTGAGTCAGATGACTATTTGTCCTGTTTCATCAATCCTGAGGTCTCCTTCTTGAATTCATTCAATTGAACTCAGCACAAAATGTGAAACCAGCAAGGCCTGAAAATACTCAGGCCTTTGAAAATGAAGTGTCTGACTTCCATTATGAAAACCTTTCACTATAATAGAGGAAAAAAGTTCTTGAACTTTTGTCTCCTGTGTTTGCTAGCATTCCTTGATATTCATCCTGGATGATTCTTATCTAGTGAAGGTCTTGATTGAGATCTCTCTGGTCTGTGTGTTTGTTTACACTAAAATGTGGGTACAGTATGTAGATAGGCTATCTTCCAGTGGGAATGCACACCACTTTACTTAGCTGTCTTTGTTATATTACAGCTGATTGCATTCTCTATGTATATTTGAGAAATGTGCCCAAAGGCAGAATTAAAACATTTCTGAACATGGGGGTAGGAATCTTTAATATGTTATGAATAGAGTAATAATAAAAAATCTTTATATTTCTGAAATTAAATTCAATTTCAAAATCCTTTAGTGGCAGTGTCTTCTGGAATAATTATAATAATGACTTCCCTACTCAATTAACCTCTTTTAAAGTATTGTATTAGTGATTGTGAGTCATCTCAATGGGAATAAAATTGTCACACACAGAGCAGAGCAAAAACATTAAGTCGTAGTTACACAAGTTAAAAAATCAATCAGAAAATCACCATTAAAAGTACTTGAAAGCCCCTGTGCCAGCAAAGAAAGTCTCCATTAGCATAATTATTAATTTTGTTTCAAAAAGTGAAATTTGCAGACTAATAATGATGGATATTAGGTAGGGACTGGTGATGTTTCAGAGTTTTGTGGAATTTAAAGAAAACATCAAGTAGCTGATTCTGCAGTTGCTCTGTTGACTGTTTCACACAAATCTGCATAACTGTTGGTGATCACAACCAGATGCTGGCTAGAAAATTTTGAAATACAGCATCTGCTCTTGCATAACACTTTTCATTGTCACAGTCCTCTATGGAACAGTTAAACATTTACTTTGGAAAATACTTAGCATTAGTCAAAATTACACACAGTATTTTTAAAAATTAAATGCCACATTTTTGTAGTCATGGTTAAATATTATTAAAATTCACTGACATGCTAAATAGCCCTCTTTTTGTCACTCTCTGAAAAGCTTTTTGGTTTAGGAAAGGATTTTTAATTTTCCTGAAGATTGTCCTAGAAATCTACAGTGTCAGTGAATGAAAACTGCCAGCTATAAAAACTGGCACAAATCTGACTGTAAAAAGGTTACTATTTCTTGGTTTAGGTAACTTTCTTTGTCAGGCTGTTAGATGTTGTATAAGCTCTTAATAAATATGTTAAGTCTTTTGCTCTGAGATTGTTATTATTCATTCTCATATTGCTGCTCATGTCAAGACTAATATTTGTATTATTCAGAAAGTCACTTTTTTTGCAAGTCTGGTCAGTCCAGCTGTCTAGCTTCAGTACGCAGAATTTAGGCTCTTTGTTTCATTATTTCTTGTTATAGGAATATTTGAGAAAGCACCAGTGTTTTCAGACCCATTGTGTTACAGATTCATGAGACACTAGCTTCTTACTCAAATTTCTGTTGCCCAGTGTAGTTTTCTGTGGAGGTTGTGGTCTTCTCTTGGCTCCAACAAAAAGAAAACAACAGAATTCCACCCTTCTACCCCCCACAGCTTCTATCAGGTGTAAACTGTACTTTCTCCTGAGAAATCCCTAGAGTGAAATGTTGCCTTTATTTCTTAGGGTAGGAAGATCTTAGAGTGGGAGTAGGGCAGAATTTGGGTGTTGTGAGCTCACAGAGGAGGCCTCTTGCAGCTGCCTAGGGCAGCATCACTGGAAAAGGAAGGCAAAGGGCTGTGATTTCCAAGCAGGCAGGGTAGGAAGTAGGTCTTGCACTACAGCAGTTCTCTGCTTGGAGCTCCTTGGAGAAAGACAGCACTGCTGGTACAATATCCTTAATACCACGCCACTGATACAGGTAGAAGATTTCTCCTTGGAAACTAATGTATAGACTATCCACAGGCATCAAGAATCTTTTGTACGACTGCTTTTTGGGGATTTCTGGCTTTCTATTGAAAGTCTGTTATTACTTCTGATTTGTTGCTGAGAAAATGTAAATACTCTTGTCTTTCATTTACTGAATTATAGACAATTTCAGAAGAAAAAATCCAAACCGCTATTTATATTTGTTATCTCCATCTATTCCTAGTTGTCTTAAAATATGGCAAGAAGCAGGGGCATCAGGACATCATGAGTCCTGAAGGAATATCACTGAAATATTGTCAAGACATAAACATTTCATTAATGTTTAAACCCCTAACCAGACTCCAGTTCCAAGCTTTTCTACTGAATAAAAGGGATGTTCGAATGCCAATCTACTGAAAATGAACTGAATGCCAAATTAATCCTTTACTGGCTATACTTGTCTCACCTGCCTCCTATCAAAATCTGTGCATGCACAACTACACCAAAGCTGTTAGAGAACTGCAAACATACCTAGGATATTTATTTTCTTTTTAATTCTATATTTCAAATGACACCAGTATAATTTTCTTCCATTTTTTTCTTCCATTCTGTTATTTTGGGGAGTTATCTTGTCTGACCTTTATGAGAATATTGTACATAAGTGTTATCCATTACTGGGGAAAAAAAAAAAACACATTTAATAAATAGACTCTTTGGGTTTTAATTTACAGTAATTTTCAGTAAGAGAAAGGTAAAGCAATATTTGTGGTTATGAATAATTATTTATTTACATCTCATGAAAGTTTCCTCCCTAGCATGCTGCGGTTGGGTCATATGCCTTTAAGTATGCAGGCGAAACACATGAATTAAAAATCCTGTTGACAGGTAAATGTGAATCATCTTTTTTCATTCAAAGGAAAATAATCAAGCTCTTTTCAAATAATATAAAATATAAAATGATTGCCTTTTGGGGAGGAGGCAGGCTTATCAGCATCTCTTCTATAGAAAATGATTTCCATTTTGTAGCTGGAGGAACACATGCTGCAGCTTATCTTGTCACTTGACTGCTGTTTCTGATATTTATTAACAGCTGACTTCCTGTAGATGCTGTTCTTTCCTGTTTCTCTTTCCCATCCACCAATCAATTATCTTCCCGAAAACGACATCTGCCCTTCTTTTTCATTCTCATTTCCTTAAAGAAGATTATTTTATTACTGGTTTTCAAGAAGCATTTGTAATAAGTGGTACAGCACTGGTTCTGTATGTGATTTATAACAGTCTGTATTTGAGTCTCCATTTCTTCCCCACCCAACATTCCCTTGGTCATTTTTATCAAAGTATTTTGTAGTCATTGCAATAAAATACAGAAATTATTAATTCTCCTCAAGAGAAAATCTGGTATTTGTTAGAGATTTATACAGAGCAGGGGAAGAGCTGGCTATAATATAGCATCTTAGAATCATAGAATGGCTAGGATTGGAAAGGACCTTAAAATCATCTAGTTCCAACACCCCTGCCATGGTCAGAGACACATCACACTAGACCATGTCACCCAAGGTTCTGTACAACCTGGCCTTGAACACTGCTGGGGATGGAGCATTTGCCACTTTGGGCAACCTATTCCAGTTTCTCACCACCTTCACGTTGAAGAGCTTCTTCCTTATATCTAACCTGAACTTCCACTGTTTAGGTTAGAACCTGTTACCCCTTTTCCTATCACTACAGTCCCTAAGGAAGAGTTCCTCCCCAGCATCCTTATAGGCCCTCTTCAGATACTGAAGGTGCTATCTCCATGCAGCCTTCTCTTCTCCAGGTTGAACAGCCCCAACTTTCTCAGCCTGTCTTCATACAGAAGGTGCTCCAGCCCCTGATCATCCTCATGGCCCTCCTCTGGACCTGCTCCAACAGCTTCATGCCCTTGTTATGTTTAGGACATCATAAGTGCACACAGTACATGAAGTGGGGTCTCACAAGACCATAGTAGAGGGGCAGGATCACCTCCTTCGACCTGCTGATCACACTTCTTTTGATGTAGCCCAGAGTACTGTTGGTTTCTGGGCTGTGAGCACGCACTGCCAGCTCGTGTTCAGTTTCTCATTAACCAACACCCCAAAGTAATTTTTCAAGACATCTAGAAGTCTACTACAAAGAATTCAGGTGCACATTAGCTTGATATCCTACGAATATCTATGCCCTATATTTATGACTGGCAAAATCAAGTGTCCTGTACTGAAAGCTATTGCTCCACAGCTAGGCTTTCAATGATTATAAAAAATAATCTTTCCTCCTTCCTGCTTCAGATGTATCTGCTCACAATATTCATAGTCTCATATCTTTCACTACTCTGCTTTAGCCTTTAATGTATGTCAGGTTTGCTGTTCCTTTTTTTCTGTGACTCATAGGAATTGGAAAGTGTGGTTCATAATGTACCCCCATTTTTAATTAAGATAATAAGATGTATTAGGAAAGGTATATTCTTTGATCATAAATTGATAAAGAATAGCAAAGCCTTAGCCAGCTACTTAAAATGTCATTGTCCACCCAGAAAAGACAAGAGCTGTATTATGAAAGAATAATTTGCTGCCAGGTGAACTGATTATATGAAATATTCTTGCTTTTGTATTTTACTGTATTGTTTACCTCTTCAAGCTGATATTCTGAAGTTCCTGCTATGCAGTTGCATAAAACCATTCTTATCAAAATCCTGTTTGTATTAGTTTATCTGTGAAAAAAATCTGTGAGAAAAATGAGTGACCCACAGAAGAAAAATATTTGTGTAGTTCTTGAAAGGTTATAGAAAGCCACTACTCACTTGTAAGTTATATTGTCAGAAAACTATGTGACAGTGGGTAGAAAAAATGCTATATGGCTGCTATTCATGTAGAAACAGGTATGAAAAAAATATTGGGAAGAAAAGGGGGAGGGGAAATAAATCCTGACATTGCTATTTGTAAAACTAAAACCAAAGGTTGGACTTTAGTGAACTGTTTTGAGTCCTGGAAAGGTAAGTGTTCCAGTTGAGCTAAGATGGAGGAGCGCTGTAACAGCAAATGTTAACAGAGTAAGAGAGAGAGCTTGAGGAGACCATTCCTTCTTCTCTAACACAGGGCTCATGCAGGCAGATGAAGCACCCGGTCAGGTTTCCAGCATTTTAACCCTACTCGTTGCAAGTATTACAAACACGTATTAATTTATATGAATGTGCCTTCCACCCTGGTACCTACAAAAGACTCCTGTTGAAACCCTGGTTTCCCTGTTAAAGAAACAAACATTTACCTGTGCCTTCCAGATGGCTAAGTAATAGTCTGTATTAGATTCTCTGGCCTGTCTAGGCCTATTACTGAAAAGTGCAGGAAAAGATGGAAGGAAACAAGTAAAAGATGTAACAGGCTGAATGGCTATAGTTAGAATTTTGATCATATTAGAATGAGAATTCTTGATAGTGCAAAGGTAAAGGGTGGGTGTCAGGATGATGGAGCTAGGCTTTTTTCAGTGATATTTAGTGGTAGGACAAGGGGCAATGGGTGTAAACTAGAGCATAGGAGGTTCCACGTTAACATCAGGAGAACTTCTTTACTGTAAGAGTGACAAAGCACTGGAACAGGTTGCCCAGGGGGGTTGTGGAGTCTCCTACGTTGGAGATATTCAAGGCCCGCCTGGACAAGTTCCTGTGTGATGTACTCTAGGTTTCCCTGCTCTTGCAGGGGGGTTGGACTAGATGATCTTTCGAGGTCCCTTCCAGCCCTCGGGATTCTGTGATTCTGTGAAAGGTAAAAAACAGATAAAGTCAGATATTTATAATCAGTTCAAATACTTAAGTCTAATAAAGCAAAAAGAGCAATATTTTTCAGTACATCATACAAACTGCTCACTAGTTACAATAGTAACCAGGCTGAAATGAACTATGTGATGAATCATATTAATTAAACATGCAATAATTCAGCTCTTTGGTCTTATGAACCTGTAAAAATTCACAGTTCTCTAATTAAGGTTTTGGTCTTCAATTATGCACCATAAATATTTAGTAGTTTATAAATGTTTTCTTAAATAAGTCATTTAATTATTAACCTATTATTGCAACAGACTACACTGTCTTATAATTTGACTTTCTAAAATAACCCTTGCGAGAACTTTCAAAATAAATTAGTAATTGTGAGCATCTTCTTTCCCTGAGATATTTCAAGTAGGATATAAATGAAGAACAAGGTAGTCCGAAAAAGTCTAACCAAAACTGTTGCTGAAATTTTCTAAAAATATGATATTTTCTGAAATTATTCCATGTTTAGTACTATAAACTTCCTTATATTTTCATGCTTGTAAAATGTTTTCTGTCTTTAATGTATTTACTATCAGTTAGCAAATATTGTCATGCTTATAAAACCAAATCCGATCCTATTGCATAGTCTATTTAAACAAACTAGAATGCTAGCTAAACAAAAGCTTACTAATGCCTCGAGAAAATGGTGGAAAAGTGAAGTATTAATAATGCGAATTTCAGTGTAAAAACTCCCACCTGTTCTGGGCATGCGCTATTGTTGGAGACTCGGTAGTGCTTAATTTTGACTACAGTAATTTCATATATTTTAATATTAATGTCTTTTGGAGTGTTTGCTGGTTTAGGGATTTAAAAAATCCCATCTTAATAGAAAATTTCACAACAATGAGCAAGTGAGTAATACTTTTTCCATGTAAATATTAGAGAAGAGGTAGTCAAAGAAAATGGTCTTCAGTTGCACTAGTTGAAAAAATAATGGGGAAAGAGGTTATTAAGACAAGTGTCTGAATATGCAGAGTGAAAACATTTAATATGACAATTCTTTTTGTATGTTGTAGAGAACAGAACTAAATTTTATGAACATTTCCTCTGTGAAGCAGAACAGTAACTATACTTAATAATTTTAACTTAGTGCAACCAAAATCCATTGCATGAAGGATCAAACATTAAAAATTATTTTGTTTGTTGTAAATGACAACGAATGCTTTCTCAGCGTTTCATTCAGCCTTCATCATCTGACGCTCAAAAAAGTAACACATTTTGTGGTTTAAACTTTTAATAAATCAAAACTTTAACATTTCATGGACCTTTTCTCACTAGATGCATGTAATTAATGACTGTACGTGGTATGAAGAACAAATGAACTTTTGTCTGGTTATACAATGGAAAACTATCTATGTTCTGAGCATTTCAGCTTTCTTGAACCACAACTGTTGTGTTGATCCTGACGGAAAATGAAGAACTGCAATAAGCTAGTCGCAAAATGCACTTCTCTCTTCTTTGTTTTATTCCCTTATCTACATGTGGCCTGAGTCATTTATTGGCATGGGACTCCTTGGCAATGAACATTTCCATGAACCTATCTTTCCTCCTCCAATCCTTACAAGGATTTATGTTCAATTTAGTAAGATCATAAAAAAAAATACATTTGTACAAATATTGCCTTTAAATAACCATCTAGTAACTAGATGCATTGGTCTTCTTCGGTATAACCTAACCGTAGACAGACAGTAAAGAAAAGCCCTAGGAGATGTTTAATCCTCCTTAGCTGAAGACTGTTAAACACATTTCTCATAAAAGTGCTTGTGCCACTTTCCTCCTCCATAGAGCTGGGCATTATCATCAGCTTCATAAGAGAAGAGTAAGACAAAAGATGTGCACAGGAAGACATTGTAAATACATTAGATAAGGAGGAAGCTTCTGGCTGTGAACATATGTCTCTAGTGTGTGCCTTTGTCTAGGGAAGAGGTGGTATTTCAAATCTAGCTTTGTCAGTATCTTTATTTGGCTGGCTTGCATATCCTCCATCCCACCCAATCCATCTCAATTTGTTGAATGCCAGAAATGTTATTTGTTTAAGTGTTCTCCATTCTTATAATAGAAATTAAAAATACTTGGACTGATTTCTTCCCTCTGGTGTGAACATGTATTTCCTTACTGTATAAAAGGAATTTAAAATAGACATAAATCAGAGATGAACAGACATCTCACAGATTTAGGAAAGCTGAAAGCAATGAGAAATAAAGAGTTAAAGCTTTTCAGAAAAGCAGCAGATGCCTATAGATCTCAGGGTTGATTTAATTTAGTTGCTGCTTTTATGAAATTTATTAGCCCTGGGCAGTAGTCTCAACTGCATCCTTTATTTTGGTGCTCTTACAACACTGTTGTGAATGACTGAAGTAAAGGAAGAAAAGAAGTCCCCACATATATTAAAGATATTTGCAAATGTTCCAAATTCTGTTAACCAAGAGTAACTAAATTATGTAACGCATTACTTGCATCTTTGCACCCTTGACCTGAATTATAAATTGTTGTATGTTCCTAGCTGAACACTGTCCTACCCTCTCTCTACAAGAAAGGTACTTTCCAGGCTGATGTACCTGCATGGCACAACCTGTGCTACTAAACCTCATTTGTGATCTATGGGTGTAAACTTTCTTCATTTCCTCAGTTTGCCTAGCAAGCTGCAGTTACATATTAGGCAGGGTTCAGTTTCCTAAGGTAGGCACCTAATGCCATTTCCAATGCAATGAAATACGTGAAATATGCATGACTGGCCAATGACATAATTACTACAGGGGACCACCCCTTTTCTCAGTATTAGCTGGAGGGTAGGTCTGGAAGTCAAACAGACATCTATGTTTAGGCAAATGACTCCTGCCCGTCTGTCTATCTGTCATGCAGAAACCCTGATCATCCTGGTGGCCTCATACAATTTTTGGGACTCCCAGTACTGGTTGCTGTAATGTTCTGAGTACCCCATGGTGGTAGTTCCCTTCTCCTAGCACATGAGGCAGTGAATATAAGCAGATAGAAAGATGTCATAATCCTAAAAATAATTAGGCTACTCTCAGTCCACACTATGATAGATTGGATCCATTCTGCCTCCATCACTTCTGTTTCCTCAGGAGAAAAATGCCCCTGTACAATGTCCTAACACTGTGGAGAAAGGGGACAAAGCAGAGGCATAGCCCAACAAAGCAGCAAAAATTTTTATTTTGATCTTAACCTCCAAGATTGGTGTGGTGTTAGAGGTGGTTTACAGTAATGTTGATTTCATTAAAAATAGTGTTCTTATTTTGCCTATTGCTGTTTATTAAACCTTAGTACTAACTGTTAAGAATGAGTGTGATTTAAATCTAAACTCAGATAATTTACTAGCTCTGAATTAGATTTTAGTTGTTGTTTACGTCTAAGACAGATGGTTTCAAGGTTGAGTACTTAAGTTTCTCTAAATTTGAAGTCAAGGTTGTGTATTATTCTGGAGAGTAACTACAATTAATTTACTTTTCTAATTATTGCATAGAATCATAGATTCAGATAATGATTTGGGTTGGAAGGGACCTTATAAATCATCTATTTCCAGGAAAAGGTACCATGATTTTTATCAGGCCTGGGTTAAGAACAAAAAAAAATGTCAAAAAAAACACAAACTCTTATTTGCTCCTTCTATATTTTTTTTTAATTGTGAAAGACATTATGCCCAGCTGTGTATCAATCCAAATTAGAATAGATATATAAAATAGCAGACAAATGTCTCCCTGTTAAGTGAAAGAGAAAGATAAACCTTTCTTCAAATTCTTTCTCTTGTAAGTTACTAAAAAGGAATGGACATGAAACAGTGAGTACCTCAATTACCTTGCATTTTTATTAAATCAAAAAGCCAAACAACATATCAACTGTTTTCTGTGTTAATCTGGAGAATGTCTATTGCTCTTGAAAATTAGGCATTCATAGGATAGACAGGTGGTGTGCAAATTTCTCCAGGCAGTAGTGTCAATAATAAGACTCAAGTCATGACCTGCATTTCCATTTCTAATTTTCATTTAAGTTTGATACTACAAAACTGATTGTCTTAATTCCTTAAAGTGGTTTCAACTAATTATTGCTTTATTTCTTTTGCTGATCCTATCCCCCCATCATATACATTCAAAATTCAGCAGCTGTAGTGTTGTTCCAGGCTGTACAATTCTGGGGACACAAAGAGCTTTTTTGTTGCTTCAGCAGCTGGAATTAGACTATTGCCAACTATGTATTAATTATATCTCACATATTGTATCAAATAATATTTAAAAAAGTTTGGTTTCCCACTCACTCAACCATGACAGAGGAACTGTAAAGCTGTTTGTTGTCTTTCACAAGAGATTAAGCTTTGGCCTCCAGCCAGCCAGTCTGAGCCAACGTTAATATAATTCAGAACTGGAAGAAGACAATCAATTAATCAATACTATAATTTGGAACTGACCACAGCACTAACGCTCATAGCTATTGGACTTACTGACTGACACCTTTTAGGATTAATGAGGTAGCAACAGCAGACAAACTAAAGATTCATTTAAAGACATTTTTTGTTCTTGGATCAAGCTGCCCACTCTATTTTGTCAGTTTTTAACTTAGATATGTCAGTGTGAAATACTAATATAAATACAGAGTATTGAAAAGTGCAAATTACTTTATCACTGATGGATTAGGAGCCAACTCCTTCATAGATCTGTGTGTTGGTTTAAACTAAGCTAATTCAATGTCAGACTTCATATTGTCTCACAACAAAATGTAAAATTGCATTCTAGAGAAAAATGGCATTTCATTTTTCCTTGCACATTGGTGTGGTCTTTTTTTTACAGAAGTTCAGATCAAACCTTATAATTTCAGGACTTCCTTAACAAAAACATTACTAATAATTTGTCACAGGGCTGTTAATACAGAGTATTTTTTGGGAAAAAAAAAAAAAAAACAAACAAAAAACCAAAATGAAAGACAAAAACCCCACAAAACAAACCCAAACAAAACCAAAACTAAACTCAACCAGAACTGTCAACTTAGCCTTTGAAACCATATATGTTGGTTAGTTTCTCAGTAGACCAAATACTCCCTCACAAACAACACTGTTATTAGGTAAAACAAAAGCAAGACAAGATGGAAATTTAACTTTCTTGTCTCAAGCCTGAGAGTTCTATCACTCTATTAGCAAGGCTTTTTTATACTTCCATCCTTGGTCTATCTCCGTGGGGTTGACAAGATATATGCAGCATCTTCACAAGATGTAACTTCAGGAATAGTTACTAAATAGTTTTAATATTTCAACCCCTTTCATCTGTATGCTTTGAATTGAGATCTTCAAGGGTACACTCTAAATGCATGGTATATCTGTGATTCAGTGCTTCTTTAAAGTAAATAAAAGTGTTGGAATATAATGCATGCAGACTATGGAGTGTTTTATAGTATTATTTGGGACTTTTTTGGTTAAGGTACTTCTTTATCAGATAAGAAGTAAACAAATACATTTAAATAATCAAGATCTGGATCTAATCTTGAGCATTATTAGAATTTTAATCTTTTGCTTGTAGAATAACGGGAATACAAGGTTTGTAGTATTTTGCATGTGGAAGTGGAGTAAAACCATCACTAAGAAAGTGATATACTGCTGAACAGCCCAAACTTTCTCAGCCTGTCTTCATACGGGAGGTGCTTCAACCCCCTGGTCATCCTTGTGGCCTTCCTCTGGACTTCTTCCAACAGTTCTATGTCCTTTTTATATTGAGGGCACCAGAACCATACACAATACTCCAAGCAAGGTCTCACAAGAAGAGAGTAGAGGGGCAGGATCACATCCTTCGACCTGCAGGTCACAGTCCTTTTGATGTAGCCCAGGATACAGTTGGTGTTCTGGGCTGTGAGCGCACACTGAAGCTGGCTCATGTTAAGTTTCTCATCGACCAACACCCACAAGTCCTCCTGTGCTCTGAATCTCTCTGCCCAGCCTGTAGTTTTGCCTGTGATTGCTCCAACCCAGGTGTAGTATAGTGACCCAGGTGTAGGTATAGTGAGGTTACATATAGTTTAGATAGATTGATAGACATATTGTGCAATCAAATGATTAATCATGCCATCAGTTCAATCGTGTGCATCTCTTGCCTTTACCTCTTTGCTCTATCTCTTTCTATGTATGTATATATATGAGTGTGTGTGTACACATTTACACATGAGTCACAGTCACCTACTAATTTCCAGTACTGTACCCATATTCTTTCCTACTATCTGTAATAGCTGATCCTAGAGAAAAGGCAGAATATGGAGCATAGATATCTGGGGGCTGGTGGGGAAACCCTACCCTTCTTCAAGTTGCAGGTGACCCAAACTACTTATTTTGTTTCTGGTCATCCTGACCATGGCTATATTTCGTTGTTGGTCTGCTATTTCTCTCTTCCAATACCAAAAACTGGCTTGCTCCCCAGGTTCTTCTTTGATGGCCAGCCAGTTGTTTCTAGCCCAGAATCTGTGAGCATGCTGTTCCTGGCCTTTCAAGGCCTCACCCCATGCCTGAACTCCTCTAGGGTCCATTTTTATTCCAGGGTCCTAATTCATTCTACACAGAATAACTACATGCCTTTACTGTATTTTAGTCCGTATGCATATATGTACTCTAGAAGCGTTCTAACAGCCTATATGACACTGCACAGAAGCATAGAACTAAAACTCAGACCTCTATTTATCCTGTTACACTTAAGTATCATGAAATTATAAAGCACAAGATTGTTTAGGTGTTAATATGAGAAAGCTACCAGAGCTAATTTTTCTTAAGCTTCAGCCTTGGAGTTTAATCTTTTTGGCCATTGAAGGGAGCTGTTTTGACTTTACATAACCTAATGTGTGTTTACAAAGAAAAACAGCACCTAATTTTAGTGAAGCTTATTGATACAGTGGCTAAACTATTCAGTCTACACACAGAAATGTTTCATATGCATATCCTGTACTGCTACACATCCTGAACAGATTTTTTGTTGTTGTTGTTGAGATTTACACTCTGATTAAAAAATGGTTAAAGGTTTATGTTTTAGTTTCTGCTTTAATGCAGCTGATGATTCACTTCAGCAGGGAGAAATTGGTATTGTAATAAATAGTTGTAATTGCTCTGACTGCTATTTGTTGGTAGAACAGTGGTACAGTATTCTTTATCATCGTACTGCAAGCAGTCAGTATGAAGACCCTATTGTTACTGGTAAAAAGAAACTTCGCAGTGCAAAAAGCTGCTGCTCTGTATGATGACCATTGACCAGTTCCCTGGATACACTTAAGTTCACCTGACTAAAGCTTTCATTAGAAAATGGATTGCTTCAAGTAACTCAGAAGGCCTGCTATGTAGTCTACCTCATTTATTTTTGTAAAGATAGTGGAACCAGTCATCCCAGCAAAGTGGCAACATTTTTCTCTCTATACACAGGGACAAATAAAAGAAAAATCTTCCTCTGCTGATACTGAACTGAATATAATCAGTCTATTTTTGTTTTCTCCATAAAGAGTAGGGAAACCATATGGCCCAGTTTAGTTTATCTATCCTGTTGTCTCAACAACTTTTGGCTCTCTGAAAAATGTATTTGCTCTCTAAAGAGGAAGACACGCCTATTATCTTAAAGCTTGAGTAAAATGAAAGAATAAAAGGGGAACAAATACCACAGAACAAGGCCTTTATACAATAGTCAACTTAGCATCCATTATAACCATATGAATGTTAGGAATAAATTGAGAACATGCATTCTATCTAATTTTAAACTAGTAGTAGTATTTGCAGTAGTAACAATTATAATTGGTACAATTATAACAATTATAATTATTACTATTATTTTATCAAAAGTTCCTCTTCAGTTCTCATATTCTTCTCAAAAATAATAGGCATTCAGAAGACCTTGCTCTATTCCACAGTAACTTAACTCAGCTTTCACACCCTTATCTCCTCTTAGTAAAATTCCCTTTAAACACTGACTCAGAAAAATGTGGATTTTCATTTATTATGTCTTAATGACTTATTAGATATATATAGTGTGTGATTAGAATGAATCTAACTGCTTTTTGTTATTTTTTTTAAATCCAAAACTTATTTTGAATTTCATTAGAACTGCAGTCTTGTGCTGGGGAGGATTAGTAGGACATATATGCTACTAGTGTTGTAATTCTGTCTTCAACTTAAGCTCTGATGACAGTTCTCATTTCCTCCAGGGGGGGGAAATGCAGAAAGAATTACGCAACAGAACTGACTGACATTATAATTGGAATTCAGTAAATAATTCTGTTAGCAGGACAAAGGCAGGAATAGACTCCAGCTCACTCACTTTTAACTGTGCTGATGCTCTGTAGGGCTAATCAGAGTTACTTTTTAAAAAAGAAGACCAAATCAGAATACAAATCCAAGGATACCATTCTGTCAAATGATGCTATTGTTACCAAAGAGACTGTTCAATATACAAATTTGCTTTAAAATTACACTAAAAGGCTTTAGCTCCTGTTGAGTCGTGGGACTAGTTCCATCAAATCAGCGATTTTACTGTATACATATTTTTGAATATGTTTTGTTAAAATTATGACGGTATGGTTAAGCTTATGTGAAGAGCTTAGAGAAAATAGTGCTATGTTGCAGCTGGCCTAACAGCTGCTGTATATGCTTATCTCAAGTGCCTATATTGTCAAGTACATATTTTCAATGGTATTTTGTAATAAATCATTCTTTCACTAGTTTTAATACCTTATTAAAGGTATTAAAATACATTAGCACTCCCAAATCTATTATTATGCAGTACATTTTTCAAAAAAATATGGAGAATACTTAAAATGTAAAATAAATTGTGATCTTACTACAGATGTCCTTAGACATTCATCCTGTGATACACTCACTACTACAAGGAAAATTATACCAGACAGATGGTTTCCATTGCTGAACTAGAATCTGAATCTTCTGGGTACTTTTTGAAATTAATTTTTCATTTTAATGTCTTTCTACTACTGCTCTGCTTTTAAAAATCCTTCTCTCCTGTTAAGAGCGAAAAGTATAAACTACACGTTCTCATCTGCACATTGGAAAAAAATTAAGAAAATAAATCTCAATGCAAGTAGATACTAAGAAATATAGCAAGTTTTCCTCTCTCTCCTGTACAGAAAATCAACTCTGGGGATTAAAGTTGTATCTACAATGTCAAATGATTACTTATTTCTAAGAGAATATGTAACACTAACAAAGGTTTTCTATGTCTTATTTTAATTTTCGTTAGTATTTTGAACATACACAAGAGTACTAATAGGGTATACATTTCAGGAATTTTTTCCTAATATTTTTTTTCTTGTTATTAATGGCATTCATAAAACTAACACTGATTTAGTAATCAAACTATTAAACATTACTGAATGGAGAATTACAGGTATCCTTTTCAGCTGATTATTCTGCTTTTCTGGGGTTTCATGTAGAAAACAAAATCTTGTACCTTAAACAGTCTCTTGGTGGGAAAAACTGAGATACTGCTGCATAGCTTGGATATGTCACCAAAAAAAATTAAGACAGGAAAAGATGACAAAAAGATTTTACATTGAGATACTATTTAATTTCCTAGGGAAAGGACTAGAAATGCCTGGCTTTGCAGTAGAAACATCGTATTTTTCTCATACACTTTGGAAAAACAGCTGAATGTTAGAACTGTAACTCTTTTCTGGATTTACTGGTTCAGCATCCTGGCTATAAACCAGAGCAAGGAACAGATCATCTAAAGTTGGCCTCCTGGTAGCCTTTATAATAAGGAACATAGAGCATGTGCCTGAAAAGCAGTTTTAAGGATGACAGTAATGATGTTATTAAAGGAATTTTAAAAAAAAATCTTTATTGTTTTTTCTCATTAAAAGACAAAGGAGATTAAATGGAATGACAGTACAGAGCAGATAACTTGACCAGAATAACAAAAGAAGACAGAGAAATACTGATATTTAGCTACAATAAGCAATAAAGGTAGGGGGAAAATCATAACCTGTGGTTTTATACTTACATTTGCCCAATCAGAAAAACTGCAGGTGGTTTTTTCTTCTCTTTTATACACAAAAATGTCTTGCCAGGTGAATGGCCTTCCTGTAAAAATCAGAAACTTTTCTCATGTAACATTTGACCATTAGATAGAAATGACTACACCAATGCTGTTATATTCAATGACAGTGACCTCTTTCTACAGAACTGAAAGAAAAAAAGAATTGTATTGGAATTTGGTTGTGTTTTTAAGAGGGAAGCTGAAGGAAATTTTTTTTTTGCAAAAAAAAAGAGGCAAATATAGTGAAATGCTATACATTAAATGTTTGGTGTTTTTTTCTCAGTCGTGTCTTCTTTTCAACCTTAGAAGTATAGGAAACCTAGAAAAA
Source organism: Melopsittacus undulatus (assembly GCF_012275295.1). Lineage (NCBI taxonomy): Eukaryota > Metazoa > Chordata > Aves > Psittaciformes > Psittaculidae > Melopsittacus > Melopsittacus undulatus. The sequence continues at coordinate 31,311,421 of NC_047557.1, read as the reverse complement.
GTATATGTATCATATTTTATTTCAGTAAAGATTTTGAAGTTGATTTCTTTTTACACATATAAGTATGTCTATTACAAACAGTATGCTTGTGTACCCTGACAGTACTTCCACTTTCAAATATATTGCTCTCAGTTCTTCTGAATTGTAAAAAAAAAAAAAAAGCAGCAAAGAGTAATCCTTGATACTTTTAGCAAGTTCTGAAGGTTAGATCCTATAGATGTATATAGATACTAAATGGTACACAGAACCATGGTATCATAGAATCTTAGAATGGTTTGGGCTGAAGGTAACTTTAAGATCATCTTGTTCCAGCGCCCCTGATACAGGCAGGGACACCTTCATGACACCTGCCATTAGACCATTGTGCTCAATGCCTCATCCCACCTGGCCTTGAGCACTTCCAGAGGCAGGGCACCCACAACTTCTCTGGGCAACCTGTGCCAATGTCTCACCACCCTCACAGTTAGGAACATTTTTTTATATATATATCTAATCTAAATCTTCCTTCTTTCATCTTGAGGCTATTATCCCCTGTCTAATCTGTGTCTTATATATCCTTGTAAAAAGTCCTCTATATATCTTGAAGGACCCTTCAGGCACTGGAAGGCTGCTCTAAGGTCTCCCCTGAGCCTTGTCTCCTCCAGGCTAGCCAAACCCAACTCTCTCAGCCTTTCTTCATAACAGACATGCTCCAGCCCCTAGATCATCTTCATCTACCACTGGACTTAGGCAGGTCCACATTCTTCTTTGAGGGCCCCAAAACTGTGCTCAGTACTCCAGGTGGAATCTCGGGAGTGGAGCAGAGTGGAAGAATCACCTCCCTCAACCTGCTGACCACACTCCTTTTGCTGCAGTCCAGAATATGGTTGGTTTCTGGGCTGCAAGCACACATTGCTGGCTCATGTTGAGGTTTTCATCAATCAAAACCTCAAGTCCTCATCTTCTCCTCAGGGCTTCTTTCAATCAATATTCCACCCAATTCCACCCAGCCTGCAATTGTGCTTGTGATTGTCCTAACTCAGGTGCAGGACCTTGCAATTCTTTTTATTGAACCTCATGAGGTTTGCACTGCCCCACCTCTTCACCTTGTCAAGGTCCCTCTGGGTGGCATCTCTTCCCTTCAGCACATCAACCGCACCACACAGCTTGGTGTCATTGGCAAACGTGCTGAGTATGTACTCAACCCTACTGTCCATGTCACCAACAAAAATGCATACATACACTTCAGTGAATGATCATACAATAACCAAGGCATGTTGTGTTCACTCTGATTACTAAGGTTGCCAACATCTGAGCAAAGATCTTTCTCCTTCCAGGGAAGAGTTTATCAATGCATGGTCCGAAAAGTCCCATGTGGCCCTTAAGTGCACTTGCTGGACTCCAATCACATAAGAACTTTAGTACCTTTTCCTTACGATATTCTGTTGCATTACTGAGGGGGAGAGAGGGGTGGAAGAGGTGGAGAGAGAGCGAGGAGTGGGATATTGAGGGAAAAAATATAAAAAGGAAGCAAGTTGCAAGTTTTAGAGAGGAGGGTTGAGAGAAACACATTGAGTCTGCATGCTCCAGAAGGTGCCCTAGAAATTTATTTTTACAGAACTGTTTACTGTTAACCTATTTGTAATATAGATTCTGCAGGGTGAAGAAATAAAAATCAATACCTGCTGGACCATACAAATATTAAAATATGTTAAATCATATAAAGTAGGAAAAGCAATACTCAATTTTCCATGGAAAGTTCAGTAGACACTGGTTTATAAAAAGAATCTTTAACATTCAAGTTTTGTTCTTTTGGTTTGAGTTTGTTTTTTAAAAAAAAAAATCATCTTTAATACAGAAAAAAAAGCTTTTTTTTATATATAAATTCAGAGTCTTCTTATCACAAGCTCATTCAGGTATTTTTAGATTCACATAAGGCTTGACAAAAGTGTAAAGCATGACAATGACCATTGATCAGATCAATTGCAGTACATTTATTTCTGCAAAGACCAATTCTTGCATGGCTCCAAACCATTCTCATAGATATAATCATAGAATCATAGAATCATAGAATAGTTAGGATTGGGAAAGACCTCAAGATCATCTAGTTCCAACCCCCCTGCCATGGGCAGGGACACCTCACACTAAACCATATCACCCAAGGCTTCATCCAACCTGGTCTTGAACACTGCCAGGGATGGAGCATTCACTACCTACCTGGGCAACCCATTCCAGTACCTCACCACCCTTAACAGTAAAGAATTTCCTCCTTATATCCAGTCTAAACCTCTGCTATTTAAGTTTCAACCCGTTACCCCTTGTCCTATCACTACAGTCCCTAATGAATAGTCCCTCACCAGCATTCCTACAGTCCCCCTTCAGATACTGGAAGGCTGCTATGAGGTCTCCACGCAGCCTTCTCTTGTCTGGGCTGAACAGCCCCAACTTTCGCAGCCTGTCTTCATATGAGAGGAGCTCCAGTTCCCTGCTCATCCTTGTGGCCCTACTCTGCACTTGTTCCAACAGTTCCATGTCCTTTTTATGTTGAGGACACCAGAACTGCACACAATACTCCAGGTGAGGTCTCACAAGAGCAGAGTAGAGGGGCAGGATCACCTCCTTCAACCTGCTGGTCATGCTCCTTTTGATGCAGCCCAGGATACGGTTGGCTTTCTGGGCTGTGAGTGCACACTGCTGGCTCATGTTAAGATTCTCATTGACTATCACCCTCAAGTCCTTCTCTGCAGGACTACCATGAATCTCCTTTTTGGCCAACCTGTAGCTGTGCCTGGGATTGCTCCCACCCAGGTGTAGGACCTTGCACTTGGCATGGTTAAACTTCGTGAGGTTGGCATCAGCCCACCTCACAAGTGTGTCAAGGTCCCTCTGAATGGCATTCCTTCCCTCTAGCGTATCAACAGCACCACACAGCTTGGTGTCATTGGCAAACTTGCTGAGGGCACACTCAATTCCATTGTCCATGTCAGCAACAAAGATATTAAACAAGACCGGTCGCAACACCAATCCCTGAGGGACACCACTCGTTACTGGTCTCCTGCCAGACACTGAACCGTTGACCACAACCCTTTGAGTGCGACTATCCAGCCAGTTCTTTATCCACCGAGTGGTCCACCTATCAAATTGATGTCTCTCCAATTTAGAGACAAGGATGTCATGTGGGACAGTGTCAAATGCTTTGCAGAAGTCCAGGTAGATGACGTCAACTGCTCCACTCCTATCCATCACTTTTGTAGCCCCATCATAGAAGGCCACCAAGTTGGTCAGGCAGGATTTCCCCTTAGTAAAGCCATGCTGGCTGTCACCAAGCACCTTGCTCTTTTTCATGTGCCCTTGCATGCCCTCCAAGAGAATCTGCTCCCAGATTTTGCCAGGCACAGAGGTGAGACTGACTGGTCTGTAATTCCGTGGGTCATCCATTTTCCCTTTCTTGAAAATGTGGGTTATATTTCCCTTTTTCCAGTCATCAGGAACTTCACCTGTCTGCCATGATTTTTCAAATATGATGGCCAGTGGCTTTGTAACTTCATTCACCAGCTCCTTGAGGACCCGCGGATGGATTTCATCAGGGCCCATGGACTTGTCTACATTCAGGTTCTTAAGATGGTCTCCAACCAAATCCTCTCGTAGAGTGGGCACAAGGTCTAGGTTTTCACAGTCCCTGCGTTCGCCTTCCAAGACTTGGGTGCTGCGGTCAGAGCTTTTGCCAGTGAAGACAAAGGCAAATAAGCCATTCAGAACCTCAGCCTTCTCCAAGTCTTGTGTAGCCAGCTCTCCCAAAAGTTTCCGGAGGGGGCCTACATTGTTAGTCTGTTTTTTAGCTGCTACATACCTATAAAATCCCTTCCTATTATCTTTAACATCCCTTGACAAGTTTAGCTCCAATTGGGCCTTAGCTTTCCTAACTTGGTCCCTAACCACCCTGACAACATCCCTGTATTCATCCCAGGCCACCTGTCCTTGCTTCCACCTTTTATAAGCCTCTTTTTTCCTGTGAAATTTTCTCAGCAGCTCCTTATCCATCCAAGGAGGTCTCCTGTTCCTCCTGCTGCACTTCCTTCTAGTCGGGATGCAACAGTCCTGAGCTTGTATTGGGTGATCCTTGAATGTTAACCGAGAGACTTGGGCCCCCTTGCCCTCTAGGGCTATATCCCATGGAACCTTGCTAAGCAGGTTCCTGAAGAGGCCAAAGTCTGCTCTCTTGAAGTCCAGGGCAGTGAGCTTACTGCACACTCTTCCACTGTCTTGAGGACCTCGAATTCGACCATCTCGTGATCAGTGCATCCAAGTCTTCCCTGAAGCGTCACATTTCCAATGAGCCCTTCCCTGTTGGTGAGCATGAGGTCAAGCAGGGCACCTCTCCTCGTCGGTTCCTTTATTGCTTGCAGAAGGAAGTTGTCTTCCACACAAGCGAGAAACCTCCTGGATTGCTAGTGCTTGGCCCTACCATTGCCTGAAAACTGAATAGTTCTCAGTTTTAAATGAGTGACTTTATTTCATACTTTTAAAAAAAAACATCATTGTTTTAATAAGAATCACATTTTATTTATATTATCCTGCTGCTTCAACAGTAGGCTCTTTCAATGAAAAAAGTTTTCTAGCATCACTTACTAGTGAAAACAATAAAATATGCCATTTTATATGTATGCATCCATCACCTCTTTCTAGGCTATACAGGAACGAACAAATGTGAGCACTTTTGTCAAAAAAGCCCTCTAACCTGCTTAGCAAGATGCTGTTACTTGAGGAGATGTGAAAATATTATGTGTGCCTACATAACATTTTTATTCCATGAAAACTTCTTAGCTGTCTTTTCTTCTCATTACTGAAAAGACAGATCAGTACTTCCTTGTGTTTGCATATATATTCTAGCTGTCAAAATAGTGTTTTTTCATGTTTACCAACTGAAAAATGCCTAAAAATAATCTGCTTCCACTAACACTTTCTGCATTTTGGTTGGGGGGAGTGTTTTTTCTGCAGAAAAAAAAAATATCCAAAAGTTCACTAACATAAATAGATTTTATTAAAAGATATAATGAATTATATTATTTTATAATAAAATTATTAGAATAGCTTATCAGCTCTAACACTGACTTGAAGATCTAATTCCTTCTCTTTACATTATAATACATCTGTGAGTGATAAGTTCAAAATATTCAGTTTGTATGAGTATGTGGTTTTATGCTTTGAAAGCATTCTTTTTTATGCTTTTAGAAACATGTTGGTTAGTGTAGTCTATTCCACTATGTAACACTACATTTATAAACAGCACAGATCCACAGAGCTTTCCCACATTGCTGGATGTGCAGCATTGTAAGCATAATTGTAAGGGCAAAAGTGTGTGTAAGCATATGCACTTACACATACATTTTTTCCTGTACTTACAATATAGGCAATATATAACCCAAATATATAACATACTCATAAAAATATTTAGAAGATGGAAAATGTCCTCACCAGCTGGAAACATGCCTTTGAATTGACTACAAACTCTACATCACAAGCAAGAGAAACACCAGTTTTTGTCATGAGTGTGTTGTTTTAGATTCAAGACAGCATGTCGATGAGAGATACTATTTTTTGTGTGCAACAAGTAATTGTGTATATTACTAATGCATCGATAACAACACCACTATTCAAAGGCAAGATATTTGGCTTTAAAAGTAGTTACACTCTTTTTTTACAAGGGCTTTTAGAAAGCACTCATGAGTTGAAATTTCAAAACACATAATTGCTTTGAACTATACATTTTCAGCATTATTAATGTATATAGATGTAGCATCAGTCCCTTTCAATTTCTTTGCTTACCAATTTTGAAGTCGTTTGCTCTACTGGGGCTGTATTTTTAAAATGATAGATTTTACTACCAGTGCTATTACAACCACAGAATGATATGAATAATTTTAAGATGTGATGAAATGATTTTCTTATCTAGTTCAATGATAATGCTGCCAATGCAGTGTATCAAATTACCATTAAGGGATATTTTAAACCACTTCAATAAATCTTAAAATTATTTTCAGATATCACTTAATGCTTTCCAGTTGACATAACAAATGAACCATTTGAGATTTCATTGAAAGCCCTTTAGTACATGTCACCAGCTTATTTTGGAATAGTTTCAAAACATGACAAATTGCAGTAAATCATTCTGAGACATGCCAGCACTATTTCTACAATTATAAAGTATTATGAGATGCTTTGTAAATCATTGTAGATTGCATTTCAATTTGTGTTTTTGTCATATAACAGAAGCAACAGAAATAAATATTGTCTTAGTGAAATGTCCCATTTTCCATCATAGCACTTTTACAGTTTTTTGTGTTGACATGTTATGAGTCTGCAATGAGAAGAGTTAGTGTCTAAATTTATCAGAAATCTATATTAAATGATGTGATATCAGTTTGCTTATGGAAGAACTGACCACATTATTGTTGCCTACACAACAGTGTTGGCAGTCTTCAGACACTTCCGAACACAGAAGTTCTATGGCTAAGAAGTGGAAAATACTTTTCTAAATTACATAGCTAGTGGAAATCTGTTTATAATCACTGACTGCAATATAAAAGTTGCTGCAATTTATGTATTTTTCCACCTGGACAACTTACACAATACAGACTTAGAACTATTTTTATAGCTTTGAAATTTTTTAAACTAAATAATATCACATAACATATTTCTGTTGGATTCTGAGATTGACCTGCCACTATCCAGTACAAAAGATACAAAGATTAAGTGCAAAGATGCACTAAAAATATCACAAAGTGCAATCTTATTAATTGTATTATGGCTGAAAAAAATTAAAATGCAACAGAGTATAATAAATAACAGTCCTAGGATTACCACTCATATTATGACACATGACATTCACTGATTATGTTCACTTAAAAAAATTGTTTCCTGAGTCTATTTTTATTTTATCATCTGACCACAATTTAATATCCATGTTTGTCTTCTGTTGAACTAAAAGTCTGATTCAAAGGTCAAAATTGATCAAATCTAATGCATGTCACTTCACTGATCGTATTGTCACTAAAGAGCCAATCGTCAAAAATTTCTTTTTTAAAACTTTCTGGCTATATCAGTCAGCAAGTACTGCTTCTTTCAGGCTCTAAAGAATCTCTTCCAATGGAGAAACACTCATATGGAAAGCCATTAGCAGAGACATAATATTAGAACATAGAAGATACAAACAAATGCACATACACATATAACAATTTCCTGGACAGAGAAGCCTGAGGTGATAGCAATACTACAGTCTCCATTCAATCCTAAAATAATCACAGGACTGAAATGGCAGACACAATACTGTGTCTTGCACAGCTCTAATAGTGTATTTCATCCTGACCTGTAAACGCATGCTTTTTCACTCCTAAGACTCTCATGAGCACAGATTATCAGTCATGCAGAAATGTATTCTGTTTTCATGATATAGACGAATGTCCACTGAAGATTAAATTAAGAACCAATCTCACTGCGTGTGTGACCTAGTACAAATGTCAACAAAAATTGTTAGTGGAAAAAGGCTGCAGCACTGAACCACCATGACATTCTAAAATTTAATATCTGGGGGTTTGTTTTTACTACTTTTTCTTCTCTGCTACTCTCTGTCAGCAAAAAGAAGGAAGTCATATCTGCCTGTGTTTTTGGCAGGACATATCAGAGGTAAAAATGAGCACAGGAAAGGAAGAAGACTCACCACTCTTGTTCTATGCCTAGAGGAAACACTCAACACTTAGAAAAAAAATGCCTTCCAGGTTTCTGTGTCACCATAGACACATCAATAGCCTGTATGAATGGACATTTTCTGACATTTGTGACTTAGGAAAAGAGTAATATGTATGGAATTCAACTCCATCAGAAGCATTTCGTTAGTCTAGAAAAGGAGCAATGTATTTGCTCCCTACATGATACATCATGTTCTTTCCTACAGAAATCATTTTTAATGTTAAAAACTATTACAAGAGAAGGATAGCCATCAGACAAACAACTGCTTTTGAGTATCTTCTAGTGGCATAATTGGGAGGGAGTAGGGAAGGCAAAGCAAGTGATCTTACATAAGCAGATCCATCAAATTTGAGTGAAAAAAAAGGATAAATGAAAGTATGGTAAAGAAGGTGTTGTTTTTTTTTTTTGTTCCGTTAATTTGTTTAATAGTTAAAAATCTGTGCTATGAGGTTAACTTCAATAAAAAATTGTTTCAGCATAGGCCATGTGCATATATTTTACTCTAATTCACTAAAAACATGAAGTCTGTTTTTTGCTTACAACAATTAATGTATCAGTTGTTTCTGGAAATCACTTCTCTGGCCATTTTGTCCATGTTCTTTTTGTAATGATTTCTTCTGTGGTTTACTTTTAGTTTTCTGGAGTTAGTTACCTTCAGTTAACTAGCCATTTGATTAAGAAGAATAACAATAATTTCATCCCTCTTATAAAGTCAAATCATCTGTCTTCTTCAAGAGAGTCCCAGTTTGTCAGCTTTTCCTCTTGTCTTGGAGATAAGTTTTTAAGTAGCTGTTCTGTTGGAAATGGGGCTTTCTGCCAGGATCCCCTATTTAAGCTTAACTGAATTCACAAACTACTCCATTCATTCCACAGTAAAAAGACCAAGGGATATAATATTACAGTGATCACTGACTGAAGTGGTATAATATGTAAATTACTGGAAGAAACAGAAAGGGAAGATTTGTTTTCAAGATTAGCTCTGTTTAAATTCTAAAATTATTTTTATGCAGAAGTAAACAACACTGGTAAAATTCACAGACAGTATTAGTCTGGAATGAGTTGTAAGTGTCAGGCAGGAAAAAACACAGAAGTAAGTGACTGATTAACAAAGAGGATGGAAATGCAACAAAATAAAATTTTGTCCTGAGAAAATGAATTGGTGAATTGTCTAAAGGTACTCCCATTCTGGGCAGAAAATACTGGGAAATCACAAATGCTGAAAGAAAACACAACATACAACCAAAAAAATAAATGTGAAAAGCAAGGTAGGTTTAATTATTGCAGATATATTTTCTGAGATTTTTTTGTCTAAGGCGAAGGATAATTTTTTCACAAGAAGTACGAAAGTTTTGCCTGGTTTGTGTTCTTCATGTACAGTTACAAATGTGACATTCCTACAAATATAGTCTGCTGGTTTTGTGGATTTTTGCTAAACACATGCTATTCATTGAGAAACTTCAGATGAAATGTAGTCTTTGCTCACTGCTATCTTTGTTTAGCTCAGAAAATTTTGCACAACCTCCAAAACATTATGCGTTAGAAGTTAAATCTATGCTACGGGCTTGGGGAAGAGTGGCTGGAAAGCTGCTTAGTGGAAAAGGACCTGGTGGTGCTGACTGAGCTGAACATGAGCCAGCTTGTGCCCAGGCAGCCAAGAAGAACAGCATTCTGACCTGTATCAGGAATAATGTGTCCAGCAGGGCCAAGGCAGTAATCATCTCCCTGTACTTGGCACTGGTCAGGCAGCACCTCAAATCCTGTGTTGAGTTCTGGGCCACTTACTACAAGACAAACATTAAGGTGCTGGAGTGGGTCCAGAGGAGAGCAATGAAGCTGGTGAATGGTCTGGAGCACAAGTCTGATGAGAGACAACTGAGAAAACTAGGGTTGTTTAGTTTGGAGAAGAGAAGGCTCCGTGGGGACCCTTATCACTCTCCACAACTACCTGAAAGGAGGTTGTAGTGAGGTGGGGGCTGGTGTATTCTTCCAAGTACAAGTGACAGAACAAGAGATAATGGCCTCAAGCTGCAGCAGGGGAGATTTTGAATGGATATTAGGAAAAATTTCTTCAAAGAGAGGGTGATTAGGCCCTGAAACAGGCTTCCCAGGAAGTGGTGTTCCTAGGCTGTCCCTGGAAGTGGTCAAAAACCGTGTAGACTAGGCTCTAAGTGAAATGGTTTAGTGATGGACCTGGCAGTCCTGATGGAAAGGTTGAACTTGATGATCTTAAAGGTCTTCCCCAACCTAGCTTATTCTATGCTTCTATAATTTTATAATAAGTTGATGGAAAATGTTTTGGCCTCTTATATGTAACTTTCTGGCTGTATCTACTGTAATGAAAAAAACTACTCTCCTTTTTTTTTTTCTTATTACAATGTTATTTTAATCAAATATTAAAAATTAATCTGGAAGGCAAAGCACTTTCAACAGTGGTGCCATTGTCTCTTTCTGCAACATGAGCATTGACTTCTTGTCACAGTTAATTACTTACAATACAACACTATATGAAGTAGTGAAAGCTGAAAATATGCCTCCAGGCATCAAAACACCAGGGGATTAATACTAATGTTTCATTTACATGCAAGAAAGGAAATGTTATGTTGCTCAACATCACAGAGGAGCAGAAAAGGAGAGGGAAAAAAAAAATCTATTTTTCTTGCATTTATTAGGAAGAAGGAAGAAAATAATTTTTCAGAAAATACTCTAAAAATATTACCCACAACAATTAGCATTCATGCCAAAAATGTCCCCACATCAAACTCAGGTCTCAGGTTAAATACCAGGTTACTTGCTATGTATATTAGTGGGGGAACAGCCTCCCCCACTCCTGCCTCCTCAAAAACAGCCACTAAATTCTTTCTGTTTGAGTAGTACTGTGTCCTTTTTCTCCCTTCCCAGGCTTCATAAAACACACTGTAATGTTGCCAGTCACAATACATCTCTTTTAATCCCTCACATAACAGAAGAAATGTGAGCAAGATAAGATGAATGCTTTGGTTTGGAGAGTTTTAAACATGTTAAAATACAGAAAGGGTCTTTTGTCCCTTGCTTATAAAATCTCTTCACTAACATATTCCTGAAGGGAATGAAAAGCAAACTGCCTGACTTTTTTTTTTTTCTAGCTAATGCTCTTTACTCTAGCAATGTTTTTTTCTGGTACGTTGGTCATATTATGGTCTCTAATGCAAAATTACAATAAGTCTAAGTTCTCATTTTAGCTATTAGGTCCAGAAAATGCATGGCTAATCATACTTTCCTGCCTTTATTAGCATCTGGGTTCGTGGGTTCTGCCCAAAGACCACCAACAGACAATGTGAATGTAATGTTCCCTTTCTTTGGAAACTAGCAATAAGCTACACAGAGGATGTCCACCTTAATTTCTGGTTATACATTTTTATGTTCCAGTTGACCAAAATAATATAAATTACTCATGAGGAATAAATACAGCTACTGAAATCTCAGTTATCAGACAGAGCTAGTTCTACATCATAAGGCTTTTAAAAGCCTCTTGACTCAGAATGATGCTGTCAGGAATTTTCTGAAGTTTTAAATTATTGTTTATTCACAGTTGCTTATGCTACCCTCTCAAAAGCTTGAAAAAAAGTGTCACCTACCTCATCCAAGCCTGCCAATTTTACTTTTCTTTTTGGCAAGCATTGATCATTCATTGCCTTTTTGAATAGTCCTAAAATTGACACTGCTGTTTCATTTGACAACAATGCACATTTCTATTTCCTGGTGCACAGAAAATCTTATTGTACAAAAATGTCTCTGATGAACAGCTTGACAGTTAGTTACAGAATGGACTACATGAACCAAAAGATGTCTTTTGTTTACTTTTCAGCTGCAGCTCAGAAAAGCCAAAAGAGGGAGTACACCACGTTGTTTTTGTCGTCCCTTAAAAACATGATAACTTTTCCAAATATTTTTACCTTGAATTATTTTTTTTAAATACCATACCTAGAAAAGCAGTGGAGAAAAACAGCTTCCTGTGTGAAATGAAGCAAATTTGCTACAGCTCTGACTTTAGTTCTGAAAATAATCACAATTTTTTTTCAGACTTTTGAATGAACAAGTTGATTGTTGTAGCCTTCACACACATAAAGGCAAAATATTTAGTAGGTATCTGTAAAATTAATCCTTCAAACAGAAAACTAATAAATAGTTTGCTACTTAAATATTTTTCCTAATGGTATTTTAAAGTGAAAACAAATTTCTATGGATGGCAGCAGCTATACTGATTTTAAAGTATCAGCTTTCTTTCTCAGAGAGGGGGAGAAGAAAGAATTTAAATTCTGCAGTATATGAAGTGGTAATCTTACATTTAGTTAAGTACAAAGGAAAAGCACTGAGGCATTCAAAATCAAACATTTCAGTAATTAAACTAGAGAATCAGGGCTCTGTTTCCTTTCTGATATTGTTTGTTTTTATTAATACAAACAGGATTTAACACATCATGAAGATTAACTTTATATGAGAAACCAGTGAAAAATCAATGGGTTTTTAAGCTTTAAATATATCACAGTCAGTATGCAATAAATCATCAAACAGATTTTTAACAGTACATAATGGAAAAGTGTATTCTTAAACAAAGCTGGGATTTTCGAAATTATCTAAATCAGTTAGGTCTGAAAAGGCCAATTTAATTTATATAATTATTTTCCTATTTTCACAGACATTTACTACACAGTTTCAGTCAAAAGGTCATTCTTTATTCTTCTCATAAATTCTGCAAAGATATATGATGCATCAAAGTTTAAACTCTTTATTTTCAAAGATTTATGCACACAGTTTCCAGTTATGCAAGTGAGAAGGTTTTTTATTAAATATTCTAAGCATTTTGTAGAAGATGCTAGACTTTAGAACCCCCCAAACTCACTGTAGATTAAATATATTAATTTTATAAAAGGTCATAGTAGTTTTCTGATTTTCAGGTCTTTTTTCATTTTACTGTTACATTGCTTGACAAACAAATATTTTAGCAATCTACCCAAAGCAAATTATTCTGTGATGCCTTGAAAAGCAGATGCACAAATCATTGAGAAATATCCAGTTAAAAGACTTGCTTAGCAATCATGCAAATGAAAACTAATGCTGACACTTTTTGAAAGTTATTAAGCATGCCAACAGCAAAAAAGTCAAATGGCATACAACATAATTCATAAATGGAAGACTAGGAAGCAGAACCAGTTAGCCCAGGTTCCACATAATCAGAATATTCATTAGTATTCTGACTACTGTCCTGAATCTATTCCCTGTCATCAGTCACTGATTATTTTGAAAGAGATTGTCCTGTGAAATCAAGGGGGAAAGACTTCTTAAAAAGGTGCTCTAGCCCTATGAGGTTTTTCGCAACTGAAAGAACTCACAAGTGAACAGACTGAAGAATGGTGATCCTGATTTGGTTTTGAATATTAGCTTTCTGCTTTGGAATTATATTAAATATTCTAGCATTTTTAATGAAAAAAAAGGAATGGGGCTCTGTGGCTGTTTTCTACACTTTCTCTAGCATAATGGTATTTGATATATGACAGCTACATCGAGTTCCTTTTCCAGGGCACTCACACCTGGATGGCCATTAAATTAAATACTTGTAGTATCATTAGGCCAAGCTTTTATGATAGGATCCTGGATGGCCAAATGATTCAACTAGTAGTTATCACATCACATCACACCTAAATATAGCCAGCAGTCTTCATTCTGTGAAAGTATGTTCTTGTCCATACACAGGCATTTTCCCAGTTGTAGAGTTCCTCTGAAATTAACTGTCTCTTTTATGTCTTTGATCTCCTTATCAAAAAAATTAATGCCAGGACTTGTTTTCATGGCATGAAAAAAATGTTTCAATTCAGAATTTAGAGAAATGGAGGAACAGAAAACCTTAGATTTATGAGTGAAAGCATGTGCTAAAAACTTCAGTTTGTTCCTGCAGTTCATAAGGTTCTTCATGGGTCCATTCTCTGCCTAATGCAAAATGGTGCAAGAATCACATAATAATAAGAAAGTTTTACAAAATACAGCAATTTTTTTTTCCCAACCTCCTTTGTCTTTCTCTTTTCTGCCCTGCTAAGCCAGCCAATTCCCATCTAAGGGCACCTTCTAAGTCACAGGCCAGAGGAGTCATGGGCCACACTGAAATCTTGACAAGGCACTATCAGTGACATCAGCTTCTACAGAATACAGCACATTTGTTAAAAAAAGACTAATTAAGAAGGATGATTGCAAGGTCACATTTCAACATAGTGAATAAATTAATAACTAGAAATAGAGCAGCTGCTGTGACTGTATCAGGCAAATAAAAAACTGTATTCTCACCATCTTCATTCATCACTTGCAGGAAGTGAAGAATTTCAGCATTTTTCCTTTCTCCAGTCTTCCCCCACAAGCAAAGCTTTCCCTAGTCTAATGTCACACAATAAAAGTTCTACCTGGTAATTTTGTTGCCACCCTGAGCTTCCTCCAAAGGTGGTTAGTCCTGGAAATATTCTTAACCTACCTCTTGCAACACAAGGTCAACAAAGACCTACACTCCTGATAGCCTCTTCTTCCCATGGAAAGGGCAAATATTACACAATCTCACAAACACAGGAATAGTTAATCTTTTATTTTCTACTAAAATTGTGACTAGTGCATAGTGATTCATGAAATTTCCATCCTCTGCAGAAGACATGGGACAACTGAAAAGAATTTTGAAAATGAATGCAAATCTGCATGGGGTAAAAGGAACACATTTTGCACAGAGAAAAAGAAATTAAAAACATCTATAGTGTTCTTTGATATTTTCTTTTTTTTTTCAGGTCAACATTAATTGATAGAAAATCTGTCAAAATGCTTTGAATAGTTCTGGAATTTTTTCAGCCCCCACTTTAAAAAGTGTCTGAAAGGAGGCTTGGATTCAAGTGCAGCCACTGTCTCACGCTATATACTTTGTTCCATTCAAAAACATACTTGGAACTTTCTTATACAATATTTAAATTCAAGTAGAGGTAGAAAGGAACTATGGTATAAGCTATCAAGAGCAAGATAGCCTAGTTATAGTTAAAACTTCACACAGTGCTTTGCAGTCTGTAATGTAGCTGCAGATCTTTGGTATTTTGGACATCATGTCATGTAACATTCAACGTAGATCTTTAATTTACTATACATTTTTACACGTTAATGTTTCTTAAGAAGTAAATAGAATTTAACAAAAGCCAACATTTATTCAACAAGGCAATTCTTAAAATACTTATAATATAGCCAGTGTCCTTGAAATTTTTAAAATCCCCAAAGGGAAAATTGGTTTTATACTGCAAGCACCTGTTACAATAGTTTTCCCATTGTACATTAACCAACAGCACTCAAAGAAACAGAGCATTTGCTCAGTCTGTTTCAGTTTAACTAGTCTATTTAACTCTTAGTCTGAGCTAGTTTTTGCCTAATTACGCTTGACTCTCACAATTCTTTTGAGTGTACAAAAAATTGCAATGGATGTACAAAATTTCACATTAAACTCATTGCAAAGTAGTATGTTGTATCTAGAATCAGCTTTGGCTCACCAGAAAGTTGCTGATCATGTGAAAATATGAACATTAGTCCATATAAGTCTTATGACTGGATAATGACATATGCAATATTACTTACATTAACAACTATCTGTGTTTGCATCTATGAGTTTTAAATAGGACAATATTGTTTTGCAATAGGCTGTTACTTATATATGTGCAGTAGCACGAGCACTGCACTTTTACAAAAGGAGACCTATTGCATGACATGAGCCTTGATAATAAAATGGATTAATTACACAAGAAATGTTTAGCTAACCTGCGAAAGCCTATATCCACCACTATTTTCTCAACACAGTAAAAGTTACCACAGTAAGTCACATAGACAAAGTGAAAGGAACTCATAAGATAAAATTCTTTGGATCTGCTCTGATGCTTCTTTGATGGGCTCTTTTAGTCAGAATTTGCAAAACCTTTGTAGATAAAGATTTCCTAGTTCTTTATAATATTTACTTCTCAGTACAGAAATTTAGATAGCTGTTCCTTCAGCCTGAACACCTGGAAAATAAAACACTACAAAAGCACAAATTGTATAAATCATTGTTTAAAACTGTTAAGGTTAAGTGAGAGATACCAAGAGGAACCTTATGCAAAAGAATTTGCAAAGAAATTGTAATGACCTTGAAATGATCACCAACAGTATTTCCCAGATTTTTTTTTTCCAATAACAACTATGGCAATGTAGTGTGGTGTCAGTTCAGAGGGATTATTGCAATCCACAAAACTTTTTAAAAAGTCAGGAATCATTTAAAGCTTTAATCTAACATATGCCAAATTTGATTTTTGTATCTAATACTTTTACAATTTGCAATTCTATATTTGTAGGCCAAAGACATCTTCCCCATTTCCTGTATGTATATGTTTTCCTATTTTTTTGCATTAAACTATGACACCTGAAATTTTCACAGCTGAACGTGAAATCTTAATTATTGCAAACTTTTTCATACAGAAAAGAAGATCTTGCACAGTAGTTGGCTAAGAAGTACTGCATGGCAATTTATGGAAGCTTAATTATTCTTAAGTGTTAACTAAGATAATGTTTCAGATAATGATCTACATTGGATGCAGCTGAATATGCCTTCAAATGTGCAAACTCATAAAGAAACATAGCATAGAATCATAAACATCCTGGGAACATAAATTTAGACAGGTTCAAAGCATAACTCAAAAGCACTTCCAGAATACTCATTTCTGCAATTTTTATTAAATTTACAAATCAATGTTTTCAAATATTATTTCCCTCAAGCCAGGATACCATGGAGTGTATGTATATCAGCATTCAGGTTCCTGTTACTTTATGAATGATATGGCCCGATAGCATGCATAGTACATACAGAGTTAAAAAAAAAAATAAAGAAATAATGGTATTCTGACAAAGGCCACCTTCAACTGAAATATGTGATTGCATTATCAGTGGCAAGAAATCTATTACTTTAAGCTAAATGTATATTTAATTTGTAGAGAAAAATAAATATTGTTACTTGTATGGAAACTATTGTTGACGTATGATCAAGCTCTCTATTGTCCAAGATAAGGAATAACAATTAGGAACAACAGTAAAAAAATAAAGCTTCTTTTCCTTGTTTATTTAGTTTTCTTTTTTTGTTAATTTACTTCTTCCTGAATACCTCACAATAACACAAGCCATATCTGGCAGCAACTCATAACATTTCTTAGTTTTGAAATTTGAAAGTTGTTCTGCAGTCTAAATAAGGCTGAAGGCCAGCTAAATCTAATAGCTAACACAGTTTGAAAGCAGAAAAAAACAAACAAACTTACTTAATACTCTTTTAATTGACGCTATACATTCCTAGAAGTCCTATTATAAACAAACAGACAGGTCTTGTTTACACCAGAATTTTGAAAAGTGCTTCTCTATTTTTTCTTATTTTATTTTATAAAAATAATGTTATCAGTGATTTTTCTGATCTCATTACATGCCTATGAAAGCCACCAGTTTTATCAGTCTGTTTCTAATATAATAATATTGGGAGAAAAGATAAAGCACTCAGTTAACTCAAGAGTACCTTATTATAGTCAGAGTGCCTATTGTCCTGGGTTTAGCAGTAGCAGTCATTTTTTTCTCCTTCTTAGTAGCTGATGCAGTGCTGTGTTTTTTGACTTTCGTCCTGGGAACAGAGCTCATAACATTGATGTTTAGTCTGACCAAGCACTTTATGAGTCTCATGCTCTGCCAGGCAGGAGGGGAAGCCGGGAGGAAGCAGAGACAGGACACCTGACCCAAACTAGCCAAAGAGGTATTCCATATCACAGCACAGCAATGACCGGGATGTAACAGGGAGTTACCCAGAAGGACACTCTCTCTGCTCGGTCAGGCTCGTTTTTTAGCAGGTGGTATCATATTCTCTTCCCTTGCTATTTCCCTTGTCATTATTATTATTGGTGGTAGCAGTAGTGATTTGTGTTATACCTTAGTTACTGTACTGTTCTTATCTCAACCCATGTGAGTTACATTCTTTTGATTCTACTCCCCATCCCTCTGGGAGCAGGAGGGGATGGCGGCCTAGACTATGTGGCTGACTTGCCTACAGAGTTTAAACCACACCACACATATAGTAGAAAAATCAACAAATCAACAAATAGAAGCAAACTGGGAAATGTAATTAAGAATGCTCATCTAATACTTTGCAAGTATCTTCGTATCATTGCTCAGTTGAAGGTAAAACAATTATTCTTCTTCAGTTTTGGGACAGTTTATTTAGTTTTTGTAATTTTGGTTTTATATGTACTGTTTTGAAATTATAGAATCCAAATACTGTAGGAGGAAAGAAAAACCTCTAAGGATATGAAAGTTAAAAGCAAATGTACATTTATGACAGACATATAGATCAGGCACATATGAGCCGTAATCCATATGAATTACTGGCAATACTAGGAAAGAAACAGAAAAACTGATGATTTTTCATTTACATTGCCATAAAAAAATAAATAACTCAATATTAAACTGAGAAGATAAATGTTCTAGATAATTCTGGATTTTGGGAGCAAGTTCTTGTCTCTATATACTACTAATGGACACATACAGATTTCAGTGTTGCTTAGGTTCCCTAGGCATTCTATACTGAATTGGGGTGTTTGGATGCAAATATTTTCTCCATGGTATTACACAGACAAACCATGACAGACTAATACATAAAAACGAGGCATTTAATAATTCATTTTTTCAGACTTCTAAGGACAGGTCTTCCAGGAATCCTTAGTCTAATGCTGTGTAAAATACTAAAGTTAATGTAACACTAATGTGTTAGATCTGCAGACTATCACTTTCATTTATTAAAGTACACACACACATAGACATAGACACACACACACACTGTCCTGTTTTCAGCTGGAATGGAGTTAATTTTCTTCCTAGTAGTTGGTGCAATGCTGTGTTTTGGCTTTAGTCTGAGAACAGTGCTGATAACACACCGATGTTTTAGGTGTTCCTCAGTAGCACTTACCCTGATCAAGGACTTTTCAGTCTCGTGCTCTGCCAGTGAGGAGGGACACAAGAAGCCCAAAGGGAGGAGAGACAGGACACCTGACCCAGACTAGCAAATACGATATTCCAGACCATAGAACACCATGCTTATTATATAAATGGGGGATGTTACCTAGAAGGGACCCAGCTGCTTGGCTCAGGCTGGGTATCAGTCAGCAGATGGTGAGTAACTGTATTGTACACTACTGCTATTTTTTTTCTTTCATTTTCCTCTTTAGTTTATATCTTTCTCCATGTTATTCCCCTTATTAGTAGAGGTAGTACTATGTTGTACTTCAGTTTATCAAGCTGCTCTTATTTCAACCTGTGGTTTTACATTCTTTTGGTTCTCCTTCCCATCCCACTTGGGGAGGCGGAAGATGGCTGGGTGGCACCAGTTTCCAGCTGGGTTTAAACCACAACAGACAAATATGCATATATAGTACTTATTTAAAATAAATAAATAAATAAAATTATTTTCATTTCCAAACAACATTTTGTACACCTGTCTCTTTCACACTTAAGCTAAGATGAACAAAAAAAATCACACACAAAACTGTCCTCCACCAACCTGATAAAGTTATATTCTGTATATGCCTTTCCCATTTACAGGAGAGCTATCTACATTAAAAGACTAGCCTTATTAGATTTGCTAATTAAGCCTTGGAAGTAGCTAATAGTAAATCTCTTTAAATTAAAGTGCCATTTAAAAGACCTAAAATACTAAAAATATTGTGTCAGATTTGTAAAGAATTTAATTAATTTTGTGTCTTTGTCTAAGAAAGTTGTCAGTACTCTAGCACAGTCAGCAGGAAATGTTTATGATCAAGACTGCATCTTTACACAGTTCAGGACTCTAATCAATAAAAATGGAATCAGGGATAAAACTTGGGAGTCTCTTACCAAAAGTGCAGGTTTACAGGGTTAATTCTGATTAATAATAATGGGGAAACACCTGCATTTAGTTTCCCCACAAGTACTATTAAAAGGTCCATGAAATGTAAATACCCAGCCAAGAAAGATCTGAGAAGTAGCAAAAGATAATTTCAGTGTTTTTAGTGAGCAATTTTGTGCTTTGTCATCTTCCTTAACTTACGTGAGAAACAATTAAATGGGAACTGAAAAAGCATAATTCTTAGCATATGTGTTTCAGATACAACATAATCTAGCATGTACAGGAATTAAATGTATGTATATATATATATATATATATATATATATTTACAAAATAATAACAGCAATAGTTTTAGGATTCTGTACTTTAATTCTGACAAAGGCTGCCTACATTTTTGTTAACTTAGGAAATTTTTCAGCACTGAAGATTTTTTTCCATCTCTAGTGGTTTAAGCTCAGCTGGCAACTCAGAAGCTTGCAGCCACTCTCTCACTCCCCTCCCCTTCCTCCCCCTCCTCCCAAAGGGATGGGGAGGAGAATTGAAAGAATGTAACTCCATGGGTTGAGATAAGAACAGTGCAGTAACTAAGGTATAACACAAACCACTAATGCTACCACCAATAGTAATAATGATAAGGGGAATAACACGGGAAGAGAATACAACTGCTCACTACCTGCTGACCAATACCCAGCCCAAACCTAGCAGTAATCTAGCCCTTCTGGGTAACTACCACGAGTTTATGTACTGGGCATGATGTGCTATGGCACGGAATACCTCTTTGGCTATCTTGGGTCAGGTGTTCTGTCTCTGCTTCCTCCCTGGCAGAGCACGAGACTCAAGAAGTCCTTTGTCACAGTAAACATGATTTACCAGCAACTAGAAACATTGGTGTTATCAGCACTGTTCCTAGGCTGAAAGTCAAAACCACAGCACTGCACCAGCTACTAAGAAGGAGAAAAATGACTGCTACTGCTGAACCCAGGACACCATCCTTACCTGCCTTTGCTTTGTCCACTAAGTAGGAATGTGACCAAATTGAGGTCTGTAGAAAATCACTAAGTAGGACTTGAAAAGCTCTGCCTTCCCCTATTCCAGCCAGTGAAAAACCAAATTCAGCAAATGGTGTTTCAGTACAATTTTTTTATTGTGAGTGACTAACAATAAGTCAAATTCTTTTTCTTGATTTGAGCCTTTCACTATACAGTGAAAAGAATGCATCTGTGCTTATATTTATTGAAATTTTATGGCACACAGTGGGTACCTAAGATCTTCTGTGTATACTAGTGAGTACCCTTACTGGCCACAGTCCTCTCTTTTACTAGAATAATATATGTGGTGGACCAGTGCATGGGTAGCTCGAGATTTCTCAGGAGATGACAGTCATGGTCAGACACTCCCTGATTGCCTAAGCACCCTTTTCAAACCAGGTTTGCATATCCCCCTCACCCTTGGTCGTCGTACTTGAAGTAAGCGTGGTTAGAGCCCTTGCCAAATCTTCACTTGCAAAGCCAAGCCATCAGTATGTGGTGGAACATAAAACTGACTGGAAAGTATAGCAGAATTAGAGCACTGAGAAGGGGGAGGGAGGAGGTGTCTGTGGGGATGAGCTTGTGTTGTCAGTTAACCCCATCAGGCAGAGGAGCACCACACAGTACACTCACACCCTCCTACCACCCCCCAACACGCAGTGAATCGTAGGCAGTGGAAAGAAAGAATAACAGCAAGAAAACTCGTGGGACAAGTTAAATAATAATAATAACAATAATAAAACCAACAACAATAATAACAATAATAATACACTATATAAAGGTACTAAATTATATAATTTAATAATTATTATTAAATAAGTGGAGGAAGAAAGAACAAATCAAAACAAGCGATGCAACAGCAATCACTCACCACCCCCCATGGACAGATCAATGCCCAGCCAGCTCCTGAGCAAAAAATGACTAATCCTCCTAAAATCTTCTCTTTTCCTTTTTATTGCTGACAATGGTGTTATGTGGTTAGGAATATCTCTTCTGTTAGTTTGAGTCATCTGCTCAATTGTGTCCCTTCCCAAACTACTGCACACCCCCAATCTGAATAAAATCTGTGAGGGCAGAGTGAGAAACAGAAAAGTCCTTGATGCTGTTCAAATGCTGCTCAGCAAGACCTGTAATGTTAGAGTCTTATCAGTAGGTTAAAAATTCAAATATGTATGAGCCACTTTGGAGAAAAAGAAGTTTATCCTAACCAGGCCCAGTACAGCTAGGGAATGGCTTTTCAGAAATTTGTTCCTTTTCTGAAAGCTCCAGGTACTGGATTTTTTTTTTTTTTTTTTTCTGATCCCCCTAGAGTCTATGTTTAACCTTCATGGGTATTAAAAAACAAAAGCAAGAAAAGTAATGATATACTTACATACAGAATTCACTAAAAGTAGCAATAGCAGAACACATGCATGCACCAATATCAGAAGTCAAGAGGAAAGAAACTGAGATGGTACAATTCAAAAAGTTTTGTGAGTATGCTTATAAGTTAACTTCACATTTTGAAGCACATCTCATCACCTTCAGAAATTTTAAGTTTAAATCTGTGAGTTTTGTTTCCACAAAAATTGGAACAAATATTTCCATTGATATGAGTTCATCCTAAACTGTCTACAGTTAAATATCCACACTAGAGTAGAAGAAGGTTGCTTGTGAATATTTTGAAATATGCATTATGGAATTCCCTTCCAATACAATAAGCAGCAAATTTGTAGCAGAAAATAATAAATTTAGATCTTTTAATACTACAGTATTTTGGAATTAGAACAGTCAGATGCAGCTTGCAGAAGCTGAAATGAAAACTGCGAAATCCAAGTTAGATGTTTTATTAGCATGCTGCATTATAAGGCCTCAGATAATCACCCGTGTGGTCAGACTTCCTATTGTCACCATTGTATAACAAAAATTTATTTTTAGAATAACTTCGATTGATGCAAACAAAGACTTGGGAAGGGCTTTACCCACGCTTACTGCAAGTGCAATGATGACTAAAAGGGCAATGTGGGATAGGCAAATCTGGTTGGAAAAAAGGCTGCTTGATCATTCATGTGTTTCCAACCAAGACTGACATCTCCTGGGTCAGCCTTGAGCAACCAGTGTCCTGAACCACCTGCATGCAGGGTTGGGTCTGCTGCTTCCAGTGCACCTTATCACTTGCCATTTCGTCCCTCGCCTGTCACTACAGGGCTTTGCAAGTGTGAGTAAACCCTTCCAGCCTGTGCAGTGGACATTTTAGGTGAGGCAATAACTTAGTAGAGCAGTATATGGTACGTAGATACAAATCTAGAAAGAAGCCAGAACTCAAAACATTTTTCATATTAATTTTGACTCTTTTATGAATTTTAATTTCCAATTTAGCAGTGACACAAAGACAAATTTTAATTTTCTTAAAAAAAACAACTTTTCAGCAATATGAAATACCACCTAGACTAGTGTAAGCTAGAAAAACATACTAAAAGTAGGAAGCATAATGTTTGAATATCCAGGTTTCTCAGTAATTTAAGAGGCTCTTAATCATAGGTGTACCTGCTCTATGGCATACTGTTATTCAGAGGTCCAGGGTCATTTTTCACATATATCACTAAACTAATAAAAGAAGCCAGGAGATCTTTAAATTTTATATTATTATTAGTACTGTTAGTAGTAGTGAGACAGAACCTACATGCTTCCATGATATGTTGGCTCTCCACAAGCTTTTATGAGGCTCAGGGCTATATATTATTTTTCAGAACCAGGTAATCACCATAATTTATCTATACTTTACAAAATGCACTCACATAGGGTCTGCATAGGATTTAATAGTCTAAATGGCTTATTAATTCACATTTCTAGCTGAGGCACATTTATGTTTTTAAACAAATAATTCTTTCTTAGTCTGTCTTCCTGCTAATAGGAATTTTTTTTCTGAGGTACCGTGGAAAGAACTACTGCCTACAATACACAAAACTAAGCCCTAACCTTTACAAAGTGCATTTTATCTACCTAGTGATCAATGACTGACTTCTTTACCTTTCATATATATCATTGGGGCATTTTTAAAAGCCCTCAACAGTCAGCATGTTATAGGAATGGTTCCTTATACATCTCTTTAAATTATGTTTCCAGGGCATTTCAAGTCAGGAAAACTGTTACTGATCAGCTTTTCAGATTTAAACTGAGCTAGGTGTAGTGGTTAAAGGACACTCCAGCTCATGAACTTTTTACACTTCTTGTATCTGCAGAAAAGAGATGTCAAATAAACAAATACACTATATTTCCATGTCACAGCACTCACCCTAATTACAAGAAAGAATATCTAGGTTAACAGTCTATATAAAAGCTTATGTATGGCTATCTTTTAGCACTGAAAATTCCATAGTTAGGGACTTCATATTTTAATAATTTAGGGACTTCATATTTTAATAATTTACTGCCATTTATGAATTCCTGATTCTGCTAACAAAAAAAAAAAACCAACAAAAACAAACCCCCCAAAACACCAAACCAACAAAAATAAAACTTCCTGGTTTTAAACTATGAAAACATAAGGTGTCAACATGACAGACAGCAGACCTTTGTGGTAGATGTTACTGAAAATTTCCTTGGGAACAAAGAAGCTGGATTTAGCATATGGAAGGAAATGAAGATGAAAATTTATATTTTTACATCATCCTGAGTTTATGAGGATTCACTGTCAATCTTTTGAGGCCTCTTATATTCAGTATGCTTCAGAATTGGCCTCCAAGAGTATTACAAGAACTTCCTATGTCTACTACGTTTATTCATTGTGATTTATTTTTATCAGTAATGAACTAGTCAAGAAATTAACTGATGTGAAAGTCCTGTAATTTTGTATCTTTTACCCTTCCACAGTGACATCTAAACAGCCATGAATATTCAGAGGGAAGGGGGAATTGAAAGAGGTACCCAGTTGCTCTAGACTTGCCACAGGGAGAGGAGCGTGTTTTATTACCAATCCAACTGATGGAACCTGTATCTTTCCTGCACAGTCTGAAATTCCGTGAAAACCATAACTTGCATGAGGTGAACTGACAAGTGCTGGTAGAGAGAGAGCAGAGCTGGGATAGCTGCTTCCACCTTCAGCAGTGGACAGGATGGCAGAATTGGGATTCAGCAGATATGGCATGGGGCAGTGTCTGGGTGTCCCAGGAGTGCGGAGTTCAAGAGAAGAGAGTTGAACTTGTCCTTTTTTTCAAAGCTCCTTTTGTAAGATCCTCTGAACTAAATGACCTGATGCACAGGATAGTCAGGATATACTAAAGCGCAGAGAGCAGTATTAACGTGAACTGTGTACACTTCAAATTACCCTGCTGAAGGAAGCCCCTTCCCTGTGCAACCCAGAATAAAAACTAATACGTTGAAAGAAGATGGGATGGGAGGAATGTTAGTCTCCAGTACAGTTCAAAGATAATTTGATGTAAAAGACCAGGCAAAGTCAATGTACCTCTTCAGTGATTATGAAAAATGTCAAGGTCTCCTTGTCTGTGGCAGTGCTATAGGTAGTCACTTCAATGACCATGCTTACTGCTTCAAAACATCCCATTTTCCGATTTTATTTTATAAAAGTTATCTAACCCAACTTATACATATAGAAAACAGTGGAAAATTTTATTTGCCATATTCAAAATTTAATAGCCTAGAAGATACAGATGTAAGTTCTACACTCTAGTTGACATGGTTTAGTATTTAACTCAGGCAGAAGACTGTAACTGCATACAGCACAAAGAGACTACTAATTTTGTCATAGCTATAGTTGAAAATCAGTATTACTTAAAGTTATCTAGTAATTGTTGGTTTAATTTATTTCACAGTTTTGTGTTCATTTCTGTGAAAAAGTGTGTATAATAGGCCATACTTACAAACTAGTATGTTACATCTATGAAATTGTATCTGGCCCTTTTTATAGTACAGGTTAGAAGTGTAGATGGTTAGCTGTTAGGAGATCATTCACTTCTGGAAGTGAAAGCCTATTTTAATGTGTGATGGGCTGATTGCCAGATGCCCACAAAAGCCACTTTATCACTCCCCTCCTCAGCTGTAGAGGGGAGAGAAAATATAATTAAAGGCTCGTGATGGGTCAAGATAATGACTGGGAGAGATCACTCGCCTATTTTAGTCATGAGAGAAACAGGCTTGACTGGACTGATTGGTAATAAATTAAATTACCAATCAAATCAGAGTAGCATAATGAGAAATAAAAACTAAAACAACTCCCCCCCCTTCCCTCCCTTCTTACTGGGCTCAACTTTGCTCCTGATTTGCTCTACCTCTTGTCCCTGAGTAGTGCAGGGGGACAGTGAATGGTGGTTGCAGTCAGCTTGTCACACATTGTCTCTAACACTCCTTCACAATCTTCTATTCCAATGTGTGTCCATTCCATGGAATGCAGTCCTTTGGGAACATACTGCTCCAGTGTGGGCTCCTCAATCCATGGGACCACAGGTCCCATTAGGAAACCTGCTCCAGTGCAGGCTTCCCATGGGGCTACAGCCTTTTCAGGCATATCCTCCTCCTCTGGTGTGGGGTCTTCTGTGGGCTGCAGGTGGAATCTGCTGGACTATGGACCTCCATGGGCTGCAGGGGCACAGCTGCCTCACCATGGGTTGTATCATGGGCTGCAGGGGAATGAATCTCTGCTCTGGCACCTGGAGCACCTCCTCCCTCTCCTTCTTCACTGACCTTGGTGTCTGCAGGCCTGTTTCTTTCATATTGTCATTCCTCTCTTCCAGCAGCATTTTTTTCCTTTTTTCAAATACATGATCCCAGAGATGCTACCGCCATAACTGGTGGGCTCAGCCTCATTCAGCAGTGGGTCTGTCTCAGAGCTGGTTTCTGACTAACAAAGGCAATATTCTAGCAGCTTCTCACAGAAGCTGTAGACCTCTCCACTACCAAATTTTTCCCACACAAACCCAATACATAATGTTTAAGAGAAACCGAGTACATGTGCAATATATTTTGATTTTGCATAAAAATCTTCTAACATCTCTGTTGAACAATCAGCCTTTTTTCCCACCTATCTCCAAGTTTATTGTCTGAAATCATTATGTGTGACGTGGTTTAGCTCTGGTATATCTGTTTAAAATGTACAGATATTTATTCTTTCAATTTTATTTGCAGTGTAACAAACTTATTAGTATCTATCTATTGCCCTTAGTATATTTTAAGTAGAATAAGGACTAAAATATTCCACACTTTGCAAGGTTTTTCCTGTAATAAATATTCGTCATACTCTAGGTATTTATGCAAGATGACTTTCTGTACACTTTATCCTGGAGACCTTTGTAACTGCTCATAACGCTTCTCAATGTGAGTAAGCTTTGTTGATTTATGAATGAATATTCATAATAATAAATGCTTATAAAATTTAGCCTTTAGTTTGTATTATCACTTACCATGCTTGAACATGAAGACATGCTGCAGAAAATCTGGTTAGTTAACAACAGCAACACATGAAATATGAAATACCAGTCAGACTACTCTAAAGTCAGTAAACATAAGAAAAGAGTGATAATTTTCCAAAAATAGCCACCTAATACTGCTATGGTGGGAAAACTTGTAGTCTAAACAGCATAGGTAATGCCGAGAAAGATCGGTGCCAACTATGTAACCTGTGACCAGTGTTGCCTTTGCAGGAAGGTAGCCAGGAGGAATCTGAATTTCACCTGAAGTTAGAGGCAGCAGGAATTACAGAACTGGACAGGTGAGGGTGAGAGGGTGAGGGGAACACAGAGGAACACAAGATGCAGAATTTAACCTACAGGACTGTTATCTGTTATAAGGTCTACAAGCATTGTCTTTATTCCACATTTCATTCCACTAAATGTGGGATAATATTCTTACATCTTTTCTTATATCATGTCAGTTGTACGTATGGCTTTAAAACAAAGAGACCAACGCATGTGATATTTTCACTCTTGCTTTTGTATATTTGATATTAAACAAACACTGTTACAATAAAACAAACAGTGAAGTATGGAAAAGATAAGTCAGAAATATTAATTGCAAATGTATGATGACTTTTAATGCTAGAATTCAGCAGTGTACAGTTGTCTATGATGACTTTTAATGCTAAAATTCAGCAGTGTACACTGGTCAAGAGAAGTCCATAGGCCTTTTGGCAGCAGCATTATAATATTACCTCTATGTTCAGCTTGCCTGTCACTATCAGAACAGTCCAAACATGACAGTACCTAAATCTGATATGTGCATATTTGTATCCATAGCATTTTTATTCTTTTATATTAACCATGTGATATCACTTGGTTCATAAAATTATAGCAAAATATTTCTATTCCCAAACAAGAACATTAACAGCTAGGCTTTATTTAAATGTAAGTGCATTGTTAGTTATAGTAAGTATGAGTTTGGAGGCAAATACAAAAGAAGAGTATTCTGCCACAGCTTTGTTCTCACTCAGAATAGAACATATTATAAATGTTACTAATCCTCTTCCCTTGTGTAAGTATATTGCTTGCGTATGTGTAGCTCTTTACCTCTTTTGCAAATCTCCTGTTCTTGAGAAATAGGAAAAGCAGAAGACCATCTGGGCATCACTGATCTGCTTTTCTCAAATCTGGCACACAGTTGTACAACATACAGTTTATTTATTTATTTGTTTGTTTGTTTATTTGTTTAAGAGTGTATATTCTAGCTAGAAGACATATTCAAGGGAATTCTGTTTTGTTGTGGTTTTTGTTGTTTTTTTTTTTACTGTTGGTACGGATTTTTCAATAGAATTGTACTCCTGAAAAGAAGTTTTGTCCAAGTGTGAGTTTGTAAAACCTCACAAGCAACCCTCAATGAAGGTGTTCGTGTTAGAAGCTTGAGGCTGAAAACAGCTAGAAAAAGAATACTTAATAACCTGCCTAATCAGTTATTTGTTCTGCAAGGAAGTGTTATTCAATTAGCTTAAATACACACCATCTTCCCCATTTGCTGGACGAACAGAGAGAAGTAGAAGAATAATCTTTCTACATTCACATTTCCCCTGCTTTTTAAACAGATCCCTTAGTTTCTTAGGTTAGAAGTATATTTAGACAAAGTTACTGATACCAGCTTTAGATTCAACACTGGATAAGATTGTGACAGGGTTAATTAGTTAAATCTAAATTAAGGTATATTTTGCTGGATTTGCTCACTTGAGGAAGCTTAAAATATTCTCAAACACCAAAATGTTTCAAGCTGTCTGAAACTGGTGGTTTTTTAATTAAAACAAAGGGAAGCTCCTTTTAAAATAGTACACCTTGTGAAAAAAAAAGCACTACACATGCGATTACTATAAGATGGAGCATAATTGCCTCTAAATCTAGAGCACCATTATTTGCTTGTCTGTGATTATTACCATTATTTGCTTGTCTGTGGTTATTACCATTATTTGTTCGCTAATCTAGAAATATATGACAGAAATATATGCAAGCAGACACTCCATGAGACTCTGGGACATATTTTCATTTATGACATGACTGTTCTAAACATTCTGCTTTTAGGAAGGACATCATTTTGGGCCATAATAGTGAGAAGAAAATTCTCTGAGGTGGAGGGAGGCTGAGGCAAATTAATCTCTTTTCTGCACAGTGCAAAAACATATGGTGGGTCTCTGCTAAATACTAAATCCAGGAAGTGTCTCAGGTTGGTGTAATTCATACTCAGGTTTGCCTTGTACAAGTTCTTTCTGGTAGAAAATGTTTGTTTTGTAGAATAAATTGGCCTAAGTGCTGAAATACTGTGGTAGTACTTTATAAGAATAAAGTCATGCTAGGGCTTTCTTGTCCCCTTACAGGACAAAAAGCTTATCCTGGATTGTCAGTACTGCTGCTTCCATGAAAATTTTTACCAGGAGAATTGAATAATTTAAATTATTAATATTTTAATTAAAATAGGTCTTAAGATTTCTTGGAAATATGTCTCATTTATATACACATAATTTATTAACTTTAAGAATTGGATGTGACGAGAAGGTATAACTCAAGGATGAGGAGCACAATAGATACAGACATACCATCCCTGAATTGCCCACAATTAATTTCTCTGAGCTGACTTGAAGTTAAACCAGAAATGCACTGAATGTTTTGTGTGTATATCTGACAGTAATATAACTTCAATATATGATTTTTTTTTATCACATAAAAAATTAATAGCATAAGGAGGTTATTAGAATAACCTGGAGCACAGGTTTCAGAGCAATAATACTAAGAAAGCACATTCTTATTTGACAGCAGATACTCATAAAACACATCTTTGTGAGGAGCACCTGAGGAAAAATACTTCCTATAGTCAATATCAAAATGCAACCCGTGTCAATCCTGATAGTCTTGCATATTTGGTCAGTAAATCATAGCTTTCTTTTATAACTTGTTGAAAGCCTGGAAATTATGGAGTCTTAGTCTCTATTGATTTGCACATAGCACAGTTGCAGGTATCTCATGTAGGATAGGCAGAATAATGTCCTTCATAGTTGTAGTGCTTGAATATGTTCTGACTTGGTTTAAACTGGAAAGAAGACTTTCCTTCAACATGCAGAATATTAAATATTGGCCTATTAGATGTTATTGTTGTACAGTTAAAAATAACTTAAATGAAAAAAATTAGAGGAAAAGTGATTCCGTCCCTCATCCAAGAAAAAAATGCTCCTGAGTACCTCTATAAAGACCAAAGAGAAAACTGTGCTTTTAATTAAAGATATAATTTTATTGAAGGCATGAATTGAAGAGGAGGGAGATTTTTTGCTTCTCTATGTATACCTTGAACAACAGGTAAATTTAAGAGATATGATTCTGTACTGGAAACAAAGTTTAAACATTCAGAATGGACATTGGTGGAAGGTGAGACAGAGGATACTGCATATTCTCTTGATGATATGCATCTGGTGGGTGATTTTAAATACAAATTCATACAGGAAAAGGATGCTTTATTTCTATAGGTACCTGTCTTAGTGTCAGGGGACTCACAAGGGACAGTGATAACACTGAGAAAAACAAATGATTGATTGAGTGATTGATTGATGGCTTGGCTTCACGAGCGAAGATTTTGGGAAAGGCTCTAACCACGCTTACTTCAAGCACGATGACCAAGGGTGAGGGGGATATGCAAATCTGGTTTTAAAAGGGTGCTTAGGCAATCAGAGAGTGTCTCACCACGACTGTCATCTCCTGAGTAATCTCAAGGTACCATGGTCTGCAAGATTGGATCTGCTGCTATCCATGCACCTTGTCACCTAGCGATTCGACCCTCACCTGTCCATATCCACAAGTGAGAGCCAAGCCCTTCCAGCCTGCACAGTGGATTTTTTAGGCAAGGCGCAGCTTGCACAGAACTAGCCGCACCCTTCACACCTGAGGTTTAACTGCCACAGCCTAGCGACCTAGGACGGTGACAGCAAAGTCCGCAGGTCCTGTGTTTTTTAAGTGTCCTTCTCTTAGATGGAAGATCATGAGAAGCTAGACGAGCTCCATCAGCCTGGGTTTGAAGATAGTTTTCCTTCTCCTACATTCTGAGCAAGACTGTCATTTCCTGGGTCAATCTCCAGCAACTGCTATCATGAGCCCAACAAGGCACCAGCGGCGCTGTGGTATCGCTACGTCTAGGTGGGATTCTGACTTAGAGGCGTTCAGTCATAACCCCTCAGATGGTAGCCTCACGCCAGTGGCTCCTTAGCCAAGTGCACACAGCAGGGGTCTAAGACTGCGGTTCCTGTCATACTGAGCAGGGTTACTATCGCAACAACACATCATCAGTAGGGTAAAACTGCTACTCTGATTGGTTTTTCACTTAGCCGATGAAGCGGGGAGGGTGAGCCCCAAGGGGGGCTCTTGCTTTTGGCTCCAAGCACCCAGCGCGTGCCAGGTGTGACCCGCTCCAGAGCAGTGGCAGGTGGGGAGTTTGACTGGGGCGGTACCACCTGTCAAGGCGTAACGCAGGTGTCCTAAGGTGAGCTCAGGGAGGACGGACACCTTCTGTGGAGCAGAAGGGCAAAAGCTCTCATGATCTTGATTTTCAGTACGAATACAGACCATGAAAGTGGGGCCTCATGATCCTTCTGGCTTTTTGGGTTTTAAGCAGGAGGTGTCAGAAAAGTTACCACAGGGATAACTAACCTGTGGCAGCCAAGCATTCATAGCAATGTTGCTTTTTGATCCTTCGATGTCAGCTCTTCCTATCATTGTGAAGTAGAATCCACCAAGCGCTGGATTGTTCACCCATTAATAGGAAACCTGAGAAAAACAAATAGGTACTACTTATCAGCATAAGAGAAAAAAGTGAGCACTGAAAAAGAATTCACCATCCCAAAATAGGAAATCTATGAAAAAAGTGTCTGTTTCTCAGTGAGAAGATTTAATAGTTGGTCTTACAATCTCAGTGACTCTAAGAGAAGAAATCAGTTTAGGATTGCCTCCCAAGGCCTTCTTGAGAAAATATGGCAGATGGGCACTCAGAAATCTGGCCAGAGACCACACTCCCCTGAAAGATCTAGGCAGCATTTCAATCTCCAGGGCAGCCCACTGAGCTGTCAGAGAGCTCTGCATTAAAATTCTTAGATAGACCTTGCAGAATGTCTCCTTCTCAAAAATCTGTTCTCTGTTTCGAGATCTAACATGGCAACAAGCAGCTCACTCATTATTTCAGGGGAATTTAGCCAGGAAGCTTAGTTAATCCAATTCTGTTAGGGAAAAATAGTGGAATGTTTCTCGTCCCTTGAACATTACATTAAAATATAGCCTATGCAAGCTAATAAAATGAAGTAGCCAGCCTGGAATAACTTGTTAAAGTTTTGACTTAAACCAGAAAGATACACAATGCCTGAAAAGCTGAAGAATAAATATTATTTTTAAAAAGTCATTAAATGAAACAAAGTGCGTGAAATTAAATGCAGGAGATCAGACCATGAAATATTCTAGACACTCAGCTATTTTAGAGGGTAAATTTAGATTATATATTAGGAAGAAATATGTGGAAGAACACTGATGGGCTGGTGAAACACTGGCACAGGTTAACCAGAGGACCTGGGGATGATATGTCCCTGGAAAAGTTCAAGAAGAGGTTAGATGGAACTTTGAGCAACTTGGTCTAGGGGAGGGTGTCCTTGCCCATGGCAGGGGTGGTTGAAAGTAGGTGATCTTTAAGATCTCTTTCAAACCTAAACATTCTATGATTTTCTAACTGAAGGAAACGCACCATTTTCTCATTAGTGCATTTTTCTAAAAGGGAAATTGGTGTGGTACTACATGCTCCCAGCTCCCCAGAATTTTCTGTACCTACAGAAAAATTGGAGTGTAGCCTGAATTTCTGTTTTGCTGATGACAAGGAAAAACTACTTGAGCTTTCTGTTTCTTTGTTAACATTAAATCAGAACTTTAGTAGAGAATCAATCCTACCATTCTGTTTTGCTGTCTGTGGTGTTATCTTCTGTCCTCCTTAGAAACTTTGTTAACTTCTTGCCATATATTGTCATAAATATCTAGAATCTCCAATTTCCTTTTCTGGATTTCATGGAAAGAAGACAGTTAATCATACTTTTCCAGGTGTGTTTCAGCATATCTGCTATCACAATCTTTCTGCATTCAAGAATATCTTCCGTCTTTAGTCATGTCTTCCTAAGCCTTCTTCAAAGGGAAACACTTGACACATTGTAGCACCTGGAAGGTTGTTGTCACATCCATCTTATTTCCAGGGAGCAGCAAGGTTAGGCACAACACTGCAAAGGAAGGTGAGGTGAGAGGTGGGGCAGGCAGCAGAGATCCCCTGTGCCTGCTCAGGGTCAGCCCAACAGGTCTCTGACAGTGGACAGGTCAACAGAAGCCCAGCAACCACCACACACATCCACAGTGATGAGGCAGGTCCAAGTCACAGCTGGGAGGTCAAGTCTCTTAGTCAGCATCCAGGGACATATTGACCTCCTCTGTCAATAAAATCTGGCAATCTTGAAATAAAATAATTTGGGCAAACAGAAAGATGAATTAACTTTCACTTCCTCTGCCTCAAAGGGAATGTGGGTTTTTTTTTAATTCCTCTGAGAAAACTGAGGGTATTTTTGTTCTCTTGTGGTAGCAACGATCAGTAAAAAAAAAAAAAAACTGTTAGGACTGGCAGCAGTTACGTATTTACACAGAGTTATCAGGTTCAGAGTTTTTAAATACACGTTCCTGAGGTTAAATTCTCCAGGCAAGTATCTAGTTTCTAAGTTTTATGACTCTTAAGGAAATCTGGGCCAAGGGGTTTTAAATTTGTCTTTGCTTTATTCTCTGGAGTAGAATTAAATTTGTTTCATGAGAAATTGGAAGACAGAGATTTCCCAAGCAAGCTGCATGATATGTCTCTGATCACTAGGACCACAAGACTTTCAGCCATCTAAGGAGAGGAAAAACCTAAGAGAAGAAACAGCCTAAATCAGTTCTCATATGTCTTTACTTTCTCTCCTTTATTAAAGCGGTATTGGTTGCTTCCTTGTAATGTTAGGCATTGTTGTCCTTAATTGAACAATGGTTTATGAAGTCAGCTTTAAGAATACTACTCTGTTTCATTTTCAAAGGGAAGGACAGTGCCTACCAGAGGTCAGAAAAGCATGAATTCTCCACGATGGTTCTTGAATGAAAAGGAGCAATGGTTGACCATTACATCACTTTTGTATGACAGCTTCATAGATAGTGAATCTCTCAATTTTTTTTGCAAAATCTCTTACAAAAGGTTCTTGATTAGTTAAATGAATGGAGGAGGGGTTATAACTGTGCCTGGTATCCTCTTAGTCCTTTTCTAGAAGGTACCAGGCAATTAAAATGTAATTCCTACACAATCCTGTTCATGATATGCAGTATCATACAATGGGGTCTATTTATTTTGTGTTAAGCAGAGTTCTGCTGTTACTTTTTGGTCTAGAGTATACAGTATATGAACAGTAGTTTCTACAGCACACAATATTAACCAGAAGTGACAACCTTCTGGTGTCCCACGCCAACAGAAATTGTACACTTTCATGGCACTGTGTAAATGAATGCATATCACTGTTACAACAACACGTTACCAAGGCATGTTACCATTTCCGAGGCACCTGTCTGAACCCTGTGTTTCCTAGTACCCTTTGCTTTTTCTCATGAATTTTAGTGCCAAAATTGAGGAGCTGCAGAGTTGCAGTCATATTTCGGAGCAGATGGTCAAACCCACTGCTGTGTCCAAGTAGGCTGGTGGGCATAGTTATCTGATGTGTTTAGAGATATGATAGCAAGCCAAGCATCTCTCTTAACTCACCACCTAGGGATTCACTCTCAAGTAAAGCGAGATCCCCCTCTGAGTAGACTAGTTGCCAGATTTAAAAACATTTGCTGAATGTTTGCTGAACTGTATTTTTTTCTAGAAATAATACTGTTTCATAGCCTCATTTTCACACATACTTTTAAATGTGTACTCCTTAAAAGATGCTAAGTGTAAATATGTAAGCTTCACATCAGCACCATGCTGTATTTTGGGTATTTCACAATTTTTGCCTAAGAAGAGTCACTGTGACCCCTGTTCCATGACATAACTGGACATCTGCTTGCTAGGCCAGCTGATTCAATTAATTCCAAAGGTGGTTCCTGGTAGGGAAGAGGAAACTACCATTGGCAATTTCCTGATGAACTTATCCAAGTGGGTATTCCCAATTTCTGTCTAACATAAGGACAAAATAAAATTTAATTTTCTAAAACATGGTTCATTATTTTTTACAATGCTTTCCAGACTCACAAATGTTACCATCTCCACATCTAATTAATACAGACTAGAAAAGCAGTGTGTTTGATCTTGACTTCTGGATGACACAGTGACTTGTCCAGTCAATGAGATTATGATTGTTCTTTACCTAATTCTATCCATAGAAACTGTGCACCAGAAATTAGTAATACCTCACTTCTATTACACAATACACTTTTCTAGTGGCACTTCTGTTTTCATAAAAATGGACTCTTATTTTGGAAGACATAACTCAGTACTACAGAAGTGAGTCTTGATACGCAAATTCAACTCTGTAAATGCTCTGAAAATTTACTACCTTTGAGGAAATAGTGGTATCAATTAATCAGCTTTTGTGCTGTTCATAAAAAAACATAGCTATAAAAAAATTTTCTTAATACTTTACAATCAAATTTAGGTGTGATTATTTTCAGACAGCTTAAGACTGGAATGTTTTATTTTAAAAGTAGTGTTATCTAAGATAGTTTTAAGTTTGTCCAAAGTTGGAAGTGATACAATTAGTTAAATGTATTTCAGCTCCTGGTTAGATATTTGTCCACAACACAGGATGAATCAGAAAGTATTGATTAACAGTGTGGTTAGAAATATAATTAGACAAAAAGTTATGATTAACCTAAGATGACAGGGGAGTATATATGTTCCCCACCTTCTAGCTGGACAGCAAGGAGCACTTGCAGGAAATACTTCTGAGAAGGCTGATGACAGCACAGGACAATCTATTGATCCATGTAACTTATAGTGATACCCTTATAACACAGACCACTGAAATTAGTTTGAGTTCATGAAAGAAGTCGGTGATTGTGGAAATCATATTCTAGGTGCAGATTCTCTGAAGCAAATATGAGCATATTCAGCAAGAAATCACATAGGTTTTCAGCCCAACCTCATGATACATGACAAAACTACATAGAAAATTTTATAGTGTAGCCTCCAGTACCAAATCACACACTTTGAATTTGTTTTTATTGTGGTCTATCAAAGCAAACTATGCAAAGCACCAGAAAAAAAAATTAAAATAGCCAATTTTTAACATTTTCATGATCTTGATTGCTTGTCTTTGTTTGTAAAAAAAATGACAGACACATTCAGTACTCCACCATAATATGACATAGCATTTGGAACATATCATACAATCATAGTGTCATAGAACTTCAATGAGCAATGAGTAGGGACAACGAGCAATGAGCAGAGACATCTTCAACTACATCAGGTTGCCCAGAAGCACATCCAGCTTAGCCTTAAATGTCTCCAGGGATGATGCACACACCACCTTGCTGGATAACCCGTGCCAGTATTTTGCCACCCACATTGTAAAGAATATTTTCCTCACATCCAGCCTGAAAGTATATGAGAGCACAGTCTGAATCACTTCTAGCTGGCTAATTATATAAAATAGTGTTTTGTTAATTATCTTTAAATATATTAAATATGTTATTATTATTATTGTCATTAGAGTAGGTATATTCTTTATATATGTGTGCATCAGCTTTTGGAAACTGGGGAGTATAATCAGTATTAACACCACAGAGCACCAAAAAAATAATAGCCTTACACAAGTTATCCCAAAAGCTAAAAATTAATCACTTCCATGCATTCTACAGAAGGGCTAAGAAAGGAATATACAGCTCCAAGCAAGATTCAGATCAGGTTTGGCTGTAAAATTTTGGTGCTGAGAACCCTATAGCTAGGTAGTCACCATTTAGAGGAAAACCTCTACCAATTTCTTATTGATGCTCATCCTCTTTCACAAATGTGTGGAGCAGGAGAACATGGAATTAATAGTATGACAGATTTTTTAAAGGAGTTGTGTTTTGGAAGAACAAATGAAAACCAAATTACAGGTTGAAGACCTAACTTGAGTCTTTGACTACGTACATAACATAAAGTATGAAAGAGTTGTACTGAAACAGATGGGTTTCAGACTTCATTCAGCATTACCAGCTACATGCAACATAAGTAGCCTAATGACATATGCTTCCTACAGAATCTAAATCTAGCCCTCTAATACAGGGTTTCTAAATTGTTTAAAGAGATATTAGCCATTTCTCATGTAGTTTGGAACTGTTGTGCCATCAGTTCTATGCAAGAGCGTGTTACAGCACCAAAAGGTGCAATCATAGTATTAGTAGGGATAAATAATTCTGGCTTGTGATATCAAAACCTACATCATTTTGCTTGCAAATGGTGATTCAGTGAAAGCCGGTATAATTTATATATCAGCATCAGAATTTTACTTCTAGATTTCAATTTGTTTCTTCTTGTAGTCAAAGTTC
This sequence comes from Melopsittacus undulatus, assembly GCF_012275295.1. Classification (NCBI taxonomy): domain Eukaryota; kingdom Metazoa; phylum Chordata; class Aves; order Psittaciformes; family Psittaculidae; genus Melopsittacus; species Melopsittacus undulatus. The sequence continues at coordinate 31,273,751 of NC_047557.1, read as the reverse complement.
ATGTACACAGTGTGTGGGGCAGAGCATAATCAAGGTATCACATATGCATTACATATTTAGCTGGATTTCTTAAAGGGGAGCAGGTACTACACAATGGAATACAAGTTCTTCATTATCAGAAAAGGGGGTGGTACTGTTTGGTAGGATTTTATTTTGTCATTTTTCTTTCAGTTCAAATAGATTGCTTATTATTTTTTTTCCCAGCAGCAGTTATTTATTTATTATATTTTAAATATTTTTCATTAAAAGACACCTTGAAAGTCTGTCCTCCTTATTTATTAGAATGGCGAAAATTAGTTCATGAGGTTCTAGTTGCCTAAAATATGGTAAGATTTCTTGGAAAGAAAGCAGCATGTTGGATGAATAGCAACTTAGAGATGAGGAAGCTTGTTATGGGTAAGCCCTGAGCAGTAGATACTTTTGCATTTAGATAAAAAAAGTGAGAATTTTGATGTATAGTAAAAATAACTGTCCTTCTATGTCTACTAATACGAAAAAATGTATGCAGCTTTGTCAAAAATAATCATAGAATCCTAAAGTCATAGAATGGTTAGGGTGAGAGTGGAAAGTACTTTGAGATCATTTAGTTCTAACCCCCCTGCCACAGTCATGGATGCCTCACACTAGACCATGTCACCTTAGGCTCTTCCCAGCCTGTTCTTGAACACTGCCAGGGATGGAGCCTTCACCACTTCTTTAGGCAATCTGTTCCAGTGCCTCACCACCCTCACAGTAAATAAATTTTTCCTTATATCTAGCCTTAACCTCCCCTCTTTCAGTTTAAATTCATTACTCTTTCTCCTACCACTACAATCCTTGATGAAGAGTACCTCTCTGGCATCCTTGTAGGCCCTCTTCAGATACTGGAAGGCTGCTATGAGGTCTCAAGGCAGCCTCCTCTTCTTCTAGGCTGGAATACCCCAACTTTCTTAGCCTGTCTTCAACAGGAGGTGCTTGAGTCCACTTATCACCCTTATGGCCTTCCTCTGGAGTTGCTCTAGCAGCTCCATGTCCTACTTATGTTGAGGACACCAGAACTGCACACAGTACTCCAAGTGTGGTCCCACAAGAGCCGAGTAGAGGGTCAGGATCACCTCCTTTGACCTGCTGGTCACACTCCTTTTGATGCAGCCCAGTAGCTGAGTGTCATCAGCAAACTTGCTGAAGATGCACTCGATCCCACTGTCCATATTGCCAACAAAGAAGTTGACCAGGCTCAGTAGCAGCACTGACCCCTGACAGATACCGCCCATTATCCATCTGCAGCTGGACATTGAGCATTGACCACAACTCTTTGTATGAGGCCATCCAGCCAGTTCTTTATCTGCTGGATGTTCCATCCACCAAGTTTATGTCTCTACAGCTTAGAGAAAAGGATGCTGTGTGGGACAGTGTCAAATGCTTTACACAAGTTCAGTTAGATGTTGTCAACTGCTCTGCCCCTATCCATGAGTTCTGTAGCCCCATCATAGAAGGCCACCTAATTGGTCAGGCAGGATTTAGAATAATAGAATCATAGAATAGTTAAGGTTGGAAAGGACCTCAAGATCATCTAGTTCCAGCTCCCCTGCCATGGGCAGGGACACCTCACAATAAATCATATCACCCAAGGCTTCATCCAACCGGGCCTTGAATACTGCCAGGGATGAAGCATTCACTACCTACCTGGGCAACCCATTCCAGTACCTCACCACCCTAACAGTAAAGAATTTCTTCCTTATATCGAATCTAAACCTCTGCTGTTCAAGTTTCAACCCATTACCCCTTGTCCTGTCACTACAGTCCCTAATGAAGAGTCCCTCCCCAGCATTCCTACAGTCCCCCTTCAGATACTGGAAAGCTGCTATGAGGTCTCCACGCAGCCTTCTCTTGTCTGGGCTGAACACCCCAACTTTCGCTGCCTGTCTTCATATGGGAGGTGCTGCAGTACCCTGATCATCCTTGTGGACCTCCTCTGGACTTGTTCCAACAGTTCCATGTCATTCATATGTTGAGAACAACAGAACTGCACACAATACTCCAAGTGAGATCTCACGAGAGCAGAGTAGAGGGGCAGGAACACCTCCTTCGACCTGCTGGTCACGCTCCTTTTAATGCAGCCCAGGATTCGGTTGACTTTCTGGGCTGTGAGCGCTCTCTACCGGTTCATGTTCATTTTCTCATCGACCAACACCCCCAAGTCCTTCTCTGAATCTCTTGTCTGCCCAACCTACAGCTGTGTCTGGGGTTGCTCTGACCCAAGTGTAAGACCTTGCACTTGGCATGGTTAAAATTCATAAGGTTGGCATCAGCCCACCTCACAAGCGTGTCAAGGTCCCTCTGGATGGCATTCCTTCCCTCCAGCGTATCAACCGAACCACACATCTTGATGTCATCAGCAAACTTGCTGCGGGCGCACTCAATCCCACTGTCCATGTCAGCAACAAAGACATTAAATGAGACCGGTCCCAACAGCAATCCCTGAGGAGCACCTCTTGTTACTTGTTTCCAGCTGGACATTGAGTCGTTGAGCACAACTCTTTGCGTGCAACCATCCAGCCAGTTCTTTATCCACCAAGTGGTCCATCTATCAAACTGATATATCTCCACTTTAGAGACAAAGATGTCGTGTGGGACAGTGTTGAAAGCTTTGCACAAGTCCAGATAGGTGACATCAACTGCTCCACTCCTGTCCATCATTTCCATAGCCCGTCATCGAAGGCCAGCAAATTGGTCAGGCAGGATTTGCCCTTAGGGAAGCCATGCTGGTTGTCACCAACCACGTGATCACTGCATCCAAGCCTCCCCTGAAGCATCACATTTCCAGCGAGCCCTTCCCTGTTGGTGAGCACAAGGTCAAGCAAGGCACCTCTCCTCATCGGCTCCTCTATGGCTTGCAGAAGGAAGTTGTCTTACACACAAACGAGAAACCTCCTGGATTGCTCGTGCTGGGCCGTAGTGTTGCTCCAACAGATCTCAGGGTCGTTGAAGTCCCCCATGAGAACAAGGGCCTGCAAGCGTGAGTCTTTTCTTATTTGTCTGTAGAGTTCTTCATCCACACGTTCCTCCTGATCGGGCGGTCTGTAACATATCCCCACAGTAATGTGTCCCGTCACTGTTTTCCCTTTAACCCTGACCCACAAACTTTCTCTTAACTGATCACCTGTCCCCAGACAGAGATCCATACTCTCCAGCCTATCCTTAACATAAAGGGCAACTTCCCCTCCCCTCCTACCAGGCTTGTCTTTTCTAAAAAGCCTGTAACCTTCCATTCCAACACTCCAGTCAAAGGAGCCAGCCCACCATGTTTCTGTGATGCCTATTATATCATAGCCCTTTAGATGTTCCCACATCTCTAATTCTTCTTGTTTGTTCCCCATGCTATGGGCATTTGTACAGAGGCATCTGAGCCAAGTTCCAAATGAAGCCGGCTCATTGGCTGGAGTGGCTGGAATATCACTAATAAACTATTATCACTATAATAAATGCTCCAAGCATTTATTATAGGTGCTGGCAACTAACTGGGTGTGTTGGGATGGAATGATGCTCCCCTCCCCTAACACAACTAGTTAAAAGCATCCTTGACATGTCTGGCAAGCCTCCCAGCAAAACCACTCTTCCCTTTCTTTATCAGAGCAGCTCCACCAGCCCCCAGTAGACCTGGCCTACAAATTTGGGTCCCATGTTCAAGACACCCAAACCCTTGACTATGACACCACCCTTTTAACCATTTATTAACCTGTCCAATCCTCCTAGCCTTTGGAAGGTCCTCCCCTGTATCCTGGAGAATTGTCAAAAAGACTATCTGAGCTCCAGAGCCCCTACCCACCTCTCCCAGGGCTCTGTAGTCCTTCTTTATACTCCTCAGGCTACTACTATCTATATCCCTAGCACCCACATGTATCACTAGAAGCAGGTAATAGTCCGTGGGACTTACTAGAGCAGGCAGCCTCTCCGCAATATCCCTGATCTGTGCCCCAGGTGGGCAACACACCTCCCTTGCAACTGGGTCAGGCCAACAGATGAGCGTTTCTGTCCCTTTCAAGGCAGAGTCCCCTACTACTACAACCCGCCGCTTTTTCCTGGCTGCACAATTAGAAATCTTCTATACCAGCGCACTAGTCAGCTGTTTCTGGTGCAAGTGCATTTCCTCATTAGCCTCCTGCAGGACAGCAAAGCAGTTCTGGGTGGATACAGTAGATTTAGGAGGAAGCCCCTTGCTTTTAATTGCTCTCTTCATCTTTTTGTTGTTTTTTTTTTTTTTTTTTTGTTTTGTTTCTAATTCCCAGCTTCCCCGGTTAACGGCCTCCTTTCCTCCATGAGTAAGAGGGGAAGCTTGAGGCCCCTGCACTGTTTGAGCCTGGAGCAAGCAGTCCTGCTTCCTCTCAGCTTCCCTGACATCTCGCAGCTTACTGACAGCATCCCGTAGCTCAGCCACCTGCTGCAGGAGGACCTCCATCAGGGAGCACCGAGCGCAGCCCTACCCATTCTGCACCTTTCCCTCACCACAGCAGTGCAGGCACTCTTTACAGTCTGAGCTCTGCACCACAGCCTCCCCACTTACCTGCTCTCTCTGGGTGCCTACGCTGGCCACCGTCAGGGCAGCCAGGTCAGAGCTCCCAGACGGGGGCCTGGTCATACAGCGAGTGCTCACCATCCCGCTCGCCTGCCCTTGCAAACTGCTGTGCAAACTGCTTCAACCCGCTCTGTTTTCCTGCTTCGACCCGCCCTATTTGTCCGCCCTGTTCACCACACTCCTGATCGTTCGCACTCACTGTGGCCCTTTTTAACCACTCACAGCTAATGCTGCTTCTCCTGGCTCCACCCCCTGTGAGTCAGCTGCTCACATCAGCCATGCTGGCTGTCAGCAACCACGTTGTTGTTTTTCATGTGCCTTAGCATGCTTTCCAGAAGAATCTGCTCCAAGATCCTGTCAAGCACAGAGGTGAGACTGACAGGTTTGTAATTTCCCTGGCTCTTCCATTTTCCCCTTCTTGAAGATGGGGTCAGAGCACTTGCTGGTGAAGCCTGAGGAAAAGAAGTCACTGGGAACCTTAGCCTTCTCCAAATCCAAGGTAGCCAGTTCTCCCATGTCCTTCTGGAGAGGGCCCATATTATCCCTAATGTGTCTTTTGTTAGAAACAAACCTATAAAAGCCCTTCCTGTTATATTTGACATCTCTGACCAGACTCAGACCTAACTGGGCATTAACTTCCCTAGTTTCCCAATATCCCTATATTCTTCCCAGGCCACCTGTCCTTATTTCTACCTTCTATAGCTTCTTTTTTCCTTCTAAATTTTCTCAGCCAGTTGTTATCCATCCATGGAGGCCTCCTGGCCTTCTTGCCCCGTTTCAATCTTGTTGGGAAGTATCACTCCTGAGCTTGGAGCAGGTGATCAGGTAATCCTTCAATATCAACCAGGATTCTTGACCCCCTGCCCCTTAGCGCTTTATCCCATGGAACCTTACTGGGCAGATTCCTGAGGAGGCCGAAGTCTGCTCTCTTGAAGTTCAGGTCAATGAGCTTGCTGCACACTCTTCTCATTGCCCTGAGGATGTCGAACTTGACCATCTCATGATCGCTACAACCAAGGCTGCCCTGGAGTGTTGCATTCCCAATCAGCCCCTCCCTGCTGGTGAGCACAAGGTCAAGCATGACACCTCTCCTTGCCAGCTCCTCTATTACTTCCAAGATGGAGTTGTCTTCCACACAATTAAGAAGCCTCTTAGATTGTTTGTGCCAGGCTGTACAGTTCCACCAACAGATATTGGGGTGGTAGAATTCTCCCATGAGGATGAGGGCCTGTGAGCATGAGGCTGCTCCTATCTGTCTTTAGGAAGCTTCATGGACACGGTCCTGATCAGGCAGCCTGTAACAGACCTCAAGAGTAATATTCTCCATCTCAGTTTTCCCTTTGGCCCTAAACCACAAGCTCTCTGTTGACTCATCACCTATCTCCAGGGATAGTTCCAGCCTGTCACTGACAGAAATAGCTACACCCGTCCCTGTCTGCCTGGCATGTCTTTCCAAAATAACCTATGAGCTTCCATTCCAGCACTCCATTCACAGAGCCATGTTTCTGTGATTCTAATAATATCATATCCCTGTAGCCATGTACGCATCTCTAATTCCTCTTGTTTATTCCCATACTACAGGTGTTGGCATAGAGGCATCTGAGCCAAGCTTTGAATAAAGCTGACTCATTGGCTGCAGTGGCTAAAGTAGCTCTGTATCGCTCTGAGCATTCATTGCAGGTGCTGGCATCTGACTGGCAGTGTTGGGATGGATTGGTCCCCCCCTCCCCAGCAAATCTAATTGCAGAAAGAAGACCACAGTTGCAAGTACTTTGATGTATTTGTGAGACAAACAGGCAGTTATAGAGAAAAAATGCAAGGACTGAATATCAAATGTTGGTAATCTCATTCAATTGCAGCATTTTTTGTAAGTGGCTTTGTCATATTAAAGTGTTATTGATAGGGAGGACATTGTTTTTCAATTAACAGATAAAATTAGGGACTCATATATTTACAAATGGATTTATTTTGCAATGAGGAGAAAAGAAAATTATGCAATAAAGACTTGTGCCTCCAGGTAGATAGGAAATCATTTTTACTCTCTAGGCTGTTTTTTGAATGAAGCAGATACATCTTAAAGTGAGAATTACTGCAGTAGATCTTTGTGTTTCTGAAAAATATTTAAAATGATTGCTGTCACAAAATATTCAATTCTACTTTCACCCCTCACCAAATGCTGCCTTATCAGACGCATTTTGATAAAAGACTATGCCATTTCTCTTTGGAACACTAGGGATATTAATACATCTATTACCTGCCTCTGGGAATGCTTTGAGAGATGATTATTAATGCTTGCAAAGTAAAGTGCTACTGCAATAGAAAGCATTGTAGTATTGACATATGAATACATATGCAATGTTCACTTTTCTTCATAATGAAAGTGTCAGTTCTGCTCTTAAAACTGAGTTGAAATTTGCATGTTATAATAATGCATGTCAGTAAACAATCAGTAAAGAAAACTTTTATTCACATTTATTCATGTGGGTTGTCAGCTTCCTATAACCATTTGGAAAAGGTATATTTACATAAGTCACGAACATCTCTGATTAGATTTAACTAAAAATCCAAAAGTTAATTTATGAACTTTAAATGTGTAAACTCACTAATTTCTTTGGGTCGTTTCAAGCAAATAACCAATTAATTTGTTTAAATTATTCAAACAGGATTTATGCGTATTTCAGGTGTGATGTGACAACTTAGTACTGTTCTTGTGCCAAAAAAATCCCACAGTCTTCATTCCTTTTTTTCTTCACTCTCTCAATTGATTGAAGGGGGTATATAAAGCCTTTTTGCATAGTCTTTCAACATCTCCCATTATATCATCTAGGATCTCAAGGAAAAACATGGCAATATGGAAGGAAAGCAGGGTAGTAACTCTACAGAAAATGACTCATTTTCAAGCATGCTATACCTCAATCATTTCAAATAAAAACATGTTTCTCCTGAGTTCAGCAGTACCAGTCTTTTTTTCTCCTTAGTAGTTGGTGTAGTCCTGTGGGTTTGACTTTCAGCATGGGAACCGTACTGATAATACCAATGTTTTTAGTTCTTGATAAGTAATGTTTACTCTAACCAAGGACTTTCTGAGTCTCGTGGTCTGCCAGGGAGGAGGGGAAGGCAGGAGGAAGCAGAGAGAGGACATCTGACACAAACTAGCCAAAAGGGTATTCCATACAACAGCAAGTCATGCCCAGGATGTAGAAATGGTGGCAGTTACCCAGAAGGGCTAGATTGGTCAGGTCAGGCTGGGTATCAGTCAGCAGGTGGTGAGAGATTGTATTCTCTTCCCTTGTTATTCCCCTTATCATTATTATTACTGGTGGTAGCAGTAATGATTTGTGTTATACCTTAGTTACTGGACTGTTCTTATCTCAATCCATGCGAGTTACATTCTTTCAATTCTCCTCCCCACCCCTCTGGAAGCGGGAGTGGAGGAGGAGAGTGAGCAAGTGGCTGTGTGGTTCTGAGTTGCCAGCTGAGCTTAAGCCATGACAGTTCTTTGTGGTGCCCTACTTGGGACATGAAGGGTTGAGATAATGACAGATCTGACAGGAGTGTGTCTAATCATATTTGTGATAAGCATTCATTGTTTTGGATTAATAGTCACTTGTCACAATGCTGAGTTTTTGGCTCACAATGTTGTTGCTCTTGATCTCAGAGTTTCAACATGTCGTATCTTGCTTACAGCTGGTATTTGCTCTTTTAGGTTTATCTGCTAGAACCTGGGCTAAAGTTCTTGTTTGCTATACTTTATGTTGACAACTTGTAATACAATAGACTCATTGATCATGAAACTGATCTAGCTTGCGTTCACAGTGTGGTCCCCACCCTTATACCTTGGGAGCTATATAACAAAGTGTTTAGCAATTACACATCTTTTTTCCCCTCCTTGAGTGGTCAGCCTAAGAAGGAGACATTCCTTTACCTTCCCTGCTCCCCTACAGAATCACAGAATCCCAAGGGTTGGAAGGGACCTCAAAAGATCATCTAGTCCAACCCCCCTGCAAAAGCAGGGTAACCTAGAGTACATCACACAGGAACTTGTCTAGGCGGGCCTTGAATATCTCCAACGTAGGAGACTCCGCAACCTCCCTCGGCAACCTGTTCCAGTGCTCTGAACCTGTTCCAGTGCCTACCAGACTATTTACAGCATCATTTGTGAGTTCTGAAGGTTTGGAATGGCCTTTGGGCACCCTTGAGAGCTGCCTGCTGATTGTAATGGGGATCAGCATGTTGACATACATACAGGGTGTGTTTTACCTGTGACCATTGCATCTGATCTTGAAGTTAAGCAGAGTTGGGTTTGGGTCTTGTCTAGGGTAAGATGATAGCATATGAGGACAAAGATATTTTCCCCAAACTGGACAGTGATGAATGGCAGGGGTTCTGATGGCAAAGCAGCAGACAACACAGCAACTCCAAGTCCAAGTAGAGCAGCTACACCAGCCCCAGTGACAAGTGCAGCAGCTACTCAGACTCTGACTAGATCAAACAATGCAGCTACTCCAACTCCAAGCGCAGCAGCTACACCAACCCCAGCAACAAGTACAGAAGCTACTCAAACCCTGACAACAGACAGCATAGCTGCTGGTGTTACTAAACCGCTAAGCACAGCGGCTGTGCCAACCCTGACAACAGATACTGCAGCCATTCCTAATCACTGCAGCTAAACAAAAGGACCAATACATGACAATACTGGTTACCCCTATATGCACAAAAAAAGGCACAAACAAAAAAGGCACAAAAAAAAGAAAGCAAACAAAAAAGAGGCACAAAAAGCAACACTTACATCAAAGACAGATAAAGAAGCAATGCACTTACTACGTGGGACAGCATCCGAACAAGAGTTATTATTACATGAATCAGCAGAAAAGGAAGAATAGATGACTTCTCAACTCTGGACCTCAACCAAGCCACTGAATATGTGAAAATATTTTACCCATTATCCAGGGGAGCACATCATCATCTGGTTGTTCCAATGCTGGGACAATGGAGCCTATGGTCACGAACTAGAAGGTACAGAAGCCAAGCAGCTGGGATCACTTGCTAGAGAAGGGGGAATTGACAAAGCAATTGCAAAAGAGCAATGGCCCCTCAGCCTTTGGAGGTGGATCTTGGCAGCTGTGAAGAAAGGTTTCCTTACAAGGGTGATGTTATGAGTCATTCTGCCAAGGGGACTATACTACAAGGCATCCTGTTTCTGAGGTAATCAGCCATTTTAAAGATGATCTATTGCAGGCTGGGATTTCCGAAATGCACCCACAGATCCAAATGAAGTCACATGTATGAAACCTGTGTGGCAGAAATTTACACAGAGTGTACCATCATCATAAACCCACTCATTGGCAGCAATAACCTGGAATGACATAGCACCACAAACAATGGATGAATGATTCATCAACTCCAAGAACTTGAAGACAATCTCACCCCTTCCATCATTCCAGCTGTGGAAAAAAAACAGACCTCAAACAATTGAAAGATGATCTATCCGATCTACCCAGTTCTCCACATGTACCAACCCATCTGCTACTAACGAAAATCTTCCTACTGCTCAAAAGAGAAGACACTGGAGGAACACTCCATGGGCCACCTCATGGCTTTACCTGCAGGGTCACAGAGAAGACATGAGAAAGTGGGATGAAAAACCTACCTCAGCTCTGGAGCAACAGGGCATGAATTGAAGAGGAGAACAAATGTCAAGACTGATCTGTGGCTTCAGTCTCTGGTGAGCAGGTTCCAAGATGGAGTGGAAGAGCTGATTTTACTCCAGCTCCTATGATAACGAAGAGGAATCCCTGTCTACAAGAAGTGAAAGTCCAATCTCGTGATCACTATCAGAGAGGCCCTGTCTCCAGACAAGTGGAGGGAGAGGACAATTGATTTACTGGACTGTGTGGATCAGATGGCCTGGTATATCAGTCCCACAGAAGTATAAGGCTCTAGTTGGCACTGGTGCACAGTGTACCCTGATGCCATCAAGCTGTGAAGGGATGGAACCCATCTATATTTCTGGAGTGACAGGAAGATCCCAAGAGTTGAGTGTACTGGAGGCTGAAATCAGCCTGACTGGGAGGTTATGGCAAAAGCACCCCATTGTGACTGGTCCAGAGGCTCCATGCATCCTCAGCATAGACTACCTCAGGAGAGGGTACTTCAAAGACTCAAAAAGGTACCGGTAGGTTTTTGGTATTGTTGCTTTGGAGACAGAGGAAATTGAGCAGCTGTCCACCTTGCCTGGTCTCTCAGAGGATCCTTCTGTTGTGGGGTTGCTGAAGGTCGAAGAACAACAAGTGCCAATTGTGACGACAACAGTGCACCAGCGGCAATATTGCACCGAGACTCCCTGATTCCCATCCATAAGCTGATCTGGAGAGTCAGGGAGTGATCAGTAGGACCCGCTCATCCTTTAATAAGCCCATATGGCCAGTGTGAAAGTCTAACAGAGAGTGGAGAATAACAGTAGACTATTGTGGCATGAACGAAGTCACACCATCGTTGAGTGCTGCCGTACCGGACAAGCTAGAACTTCAGTATGAACTGGAGTTAAAGGCAGCCAAGTGGTATGCTAAAAGTGATATTGCCAGTACATTTTTCTCAATTCCTTTTGGCAGCAGAGTGCAGGCCACTGTTTGCTTTTACTTGGAGAGGTGTCCAGTTCACTTTGAACCGACTGCCCCAGGAGTGGGAACACAGCCCTACCATCTGCCATGGACGGATCCAGACTGCACTAGAGCAGGGGCAAGCTGCAGAACACCTGCAATACATAGATGACATTATTGTGTGGGGCGATACAGCAAAAGAAACCTTTGAGAAAGGGAGGGAAATAATCCAAATCCTGCCGAAAGCTGGTTTTGACATAAAATGGAGTAAGGTCAAGGGACTTGCACAGGAGATTCAATTCTGGGGACTAAAATGGCAAGGTGGACGTAGACAGACAGCCACAGATGTGATCAAGATGACAGCAATGTCTCCACCAACTAATAAGAAAGAAACACAAGCTTTCTTGGGTGCTGTGGGGTTCTGGAGAATGCACATGTTAAATTAGAGTTTCATTGTAAGCCCTCTATATCATATGACCTGGAAGAAGAATGATTTTAAATGGGGCCCTGAGCAACAACAAGCCTTTGAGGAAATTAAACGAGAGATACTTCATGCATGAGCCCTTGGAGCATTCTGGACCAGGCCAGATGTAAAAAATGTGCTCTACACTGCAGCCAGGAAGAACGGTCCCACCTGAAGCCTCTGGCAGAAAGCTCCAGGGGAGACTCGAGGTCGACCCCTCAGCTTTTGGAGTCAGGGATACAGAGGATCTGAGGCCAGCTATACTCCAGAGAAGAAAGAGATAATGGCAGCCTATGAATGGTCTTGAGCTGCTTCAGAAGTGATTGGCACTGAAGCACAGCTCCTTTTGGCACCCAGCTTGCCTGTAGTAGGTTGCATGTTCAAAGGCAGGGTCTCCTCTACACATGATGCAACTGATGCTACATGGAGTAAGTGGGCTGCACTAATTACACAATGAGCTCCAACAGGAAATCCCTGTCATCCAGGAATTCTAGAAGTCATCATGGACTGGGCAGAGGGCAAAGGTTTTAGAACGTCAACAGAGGAGGAGCTGATGCGTGCTGAAGAAGCCCCAACATATAATAAACTGTCAGAAAGTGAAAAGCAGTATGCCTTGTTTACTGATGGGTCCTGCCATATTGTGGGAAAGCATCGGAGATGGAAGGCAGCTGTGTGAAGTCCTTTGCCACAAGTTGCAGAAACTGCCGGAGGAGACGATGAGTCAAGTCAGTTTGCTGAGGTGAAAGCTATCCAGCTGGCCTTGAGCTTTGTTGAACTAGAAAAGTGGCCAGTACTTTATCTCTATACGGACTCGGATGGTGGCAAATGCCCTGTGGGGGTGGTTGCAGCAATGGAAGTAGAGCAACTGGCAATGCAGAGGTAAACCCATCTGGGCTGCTGCACTGTAGCAAGATATCTCTGCCCAAGTGCAGATTCTGGTGGTGAAGGTACGCCATGTAAATGCTCATGTACCCAAGAGCTGGGCCACTGAGGAGCACCAGAACAGCCAACAAGTGCTAAACCTGCTAAGATCGAAGTGGCTCAGATGGACTTAGATTGGCAACATAAGGGTGAACTGTTTTTAGTCTGGTGGACCCATGACACTTCAGGCCATCAGGGCAGAGATGCAGCATACAGAGGGGCTTGTGATCAAGGGGTGGATTTAACAATGGACACTATTGCCCAGGTTATTCATGAGTGCGAAACACGTGCTGCAATTAAACCATCCATACGGTTGAAGCCTCTTTGGTGTGGAAGATGATGGCTGAAGTACAAATATGGGGAGGCCTGGCAGATTGGTTATATTACACTCCCACCAAGCATCCAAGGCAAGCGCCATGTGCTTACCATGGTGGAAGCAACCATCGGACGGCTAGAAACATACACTGTGCCCCACGCCACTGCCTGGAACACTATCCTGGGTCTTGAGAAACAGATTTTGTGGCGACATGGCACCCCAGAGAGAATTGAGTCAGACAATGGGACTCATTTTCGGAACAACCTTATAGGCACTTGGGCCAAAGAACATGGCACTGAGTGGGTATATCACATCCCCTACCATGCACCAGCCTCTGGGAAATTGAATGGTACGATGGGCTGTTAAAAACTACACTGAGAGCAATGGGTGGTGGGACTTTCAAACACTGGGATACACATTTATCAAAAGCCACCTGGTTGGTTAACACCAAAAGATCTTCCAGCAGGGCTGGCCCAGCCCAGTCAGAACTTTTACATACTGTAGAAGGGGACAAAGTTCCTGTGGTGCACATGAAGAATTTGCTGGGGAAGACAGTCTGGGTTTTTCCTGCTGCAGGTAAAGGCAAACCCACTTGTGTTATTGGTTTTGTTCAGTGACCCAGATATACTTGGTGGGTAATTCGGGAAGATGGGGAAGTCCGATGTGTACCTCAAGGGGATTTGATTTTGGGGGAAAACAGCCAATGAACTCAATTATATGGTGTTGCCTGCTATGTAGTTTTGTAGTCCACCAACTAAATGTCTTCAGGTCACTAGCGATTGGCCCTGACTTTCCTCTGACCATCATCCCGACAAAGAATGAACTTTGATGAAACCAGATGAGCTCAGCAGTGACCACGGAGCCAGGGAGGAGGGGAAGGCAGGAGGAAGCAGAGACAGGACACCTGACACAAACTAGCCAAAAGGGTATTCCATAAAACAGCAAGTCATGCCCAGGATGTAGAAATGAGGCAGTTACCCAGAAGGGCCAGATCACTGCCCAGGTTGGGCTGGGTATTGGTCAGCAGGTGGTGAGTGGTTGTATTCTCTTCCCTTTTTATTTCTCTTACCATTATTATTATTGATGGTAGCAGTAGTGGTTTGTGATATACCTTAGTTACTGGACTGTGAACTTGAGAATTTGAGAATGTGAACTTGAAGTACTGCAAAATTCAGGCTACAAAAGTTGTTTTGAAGACTTCCTTCACTTTCAGACCGAGGTGATAGCTGCCTACTTTTTGCCCTATGTAACAGGATTCATGCAGCCTAACTTCAGCTGAATACGATTCAGCTTTAAATGGCTTTTTTCATTTCCAAGGTCTGGCCTTTGAGTTTCACAGAGCTAGCTTTTGCAGGATAAACATTGTGACATTACCCATGCAGAGGTAAATATTAGAAACACAGTAGTTTACATGGCAGTTCAGAATTTCTCATATAGTAGTTGGCGGCAGAATTTGTAGAGAAGATGAAGAAAGTATTGAGAGGGTGTTTTGTACTTGAAGAAAGAATCCATTAGGTTGCAATTTCACACCCATCAACTCTCTCACGCCAACTGCAAACATGAGGAGAGAAAAAAGTCCTATTCCTTGTTGCTGCCTTACCATTGATTTACTATTTGTTCATCACTGATACAGTTCTTTAATCTCTAGTAGAATTTGTTCTTTGGAAACTTCATGTTTTAAACTTTCTGTGTCTAGATTCCTGCAGCTTGTCAGTTTGTGCCTCAGACAGTGCTTCCTAGGACCTCCAATTTTCTGCTACCTTCAGTTTGGTCATCTTTTCAAGAATTATGAGGCACTGATAGTGAGTCCATGAAAAGCATACATTCAGGCTGTATTTTTACTAAATCAGCAGAAATTTTGCTGTCATGGTCAGTGACAGCAGAATAAAGCCATCATGGCTGCTCCTATGCTGGGAGTACCCATGGTACGCACTACTACCCATATTTTATGCCATAAACTTCTCAAGTCAGAATTCTGTCATCATCTAAGAGCTAACATGGGCAGTCCAGTTGTGTAAATAACATTGGTGTTCAATTTTTACTATTATAATATGAGAAAGAAATGCTAAATTAAGACAAGGAAGTGAATAAATACTTTGCAAGATCTCAAACTATTGTACAGAATTCTCCAAAACGTTTTAGAAAATTGTTCTGCTTTCATTATATATTTCAATGACTAAACTATTGTGAAAATTAGCAAAGTGAAGTTAAACAGTTGTTTTCAGTAATCCAATAATTTCTCTTCTTCAGTGTATAACTAGACTGAGTTTCAATGTCAAGAGAAATCCTTTACTTAAATTTTCATTCCTGGATCTTCCTAAAACTGTAGCAATATGCATGCAGTCAGTCAGTCTCTGAATATCTAAGCAGTAGCAGATGAGTACTCATGGGACTTACTTTTAGACAGCTATTTCAGTAATGTTGTGGAAAAAATACTTTTCTTAAATATCAACACAGTAACTTTATAGGAATAAGAATATTTACATAAGTATCCATTTCAAGGTAAAATCATACACCCACATAAGGCCCTAGGAGTTTTAGTTGCTACATATTTTCTAGCTGATTCATTTGAAACAGATTTCAGCCCTCAAGGCACAGTTGTTGACTTCAGGGATTAATGACAGAATGAAAGTTTTTAGACTATCATTTCTGTATGTATATGAGATAGGGATTTACATCAATCAACTAACCATCCAATTTTATATTTAGCATTACAGACTTCTTTAAAGTTTCACTTAGAACACAGATTACAGAATTTTACAGCAGACAATTTCATTGCTTTAGGAAGAGAGACATCTGTAATACACTACAGAAAATGTTGCTGTTGCTTAATTTTCCTTTGATGGAGAGATTATGTTTTGAATTTGCTCCTTAAAAAAACTACAGGAATTAATTTAAATTTTTTTACTCACAATGAGGTTTGAGAGATTATTAATTTTTAAGATTAAAAAATGTGAATGTGGGAAATATAATAAAACATGGACTAACAACTAAGCTGGGATGACACAAAGGTGACTAGTGCAGTTGACATGATCGAGGGATGGGATGCTGTCCACAGGGACTTAGACAGGCTCAGGAGGTGGGCCCATGTCCTGCACCTGGGTCAAGGCAACCCCCAGTATCAATACAGGCTGAGGAATGAAGAGATTGATAGCAGACCTGAGGAGAAGGACAGGTGGATAAAAGATATGACATGAGCTGGCAGTGTGTGCTCACAGCCCACAAGGTTAATCACAACTTGGGCTGCATCCAAAGATGTGTGTGGTAGCAGGTCAAGGGAGGTGATTCTGCCTCCCTGCTCTGCTTTGGTGAGACCCCACCTGCAGTGCTGAGTCCAGCTCTGGAGTCTCCTACAAGAAGGACATGGACCCTCTTCAATGAATCCATGAGAAAGAATGAGGGACACAGAAATCATCAGAGGGCTGGAGTGTCCCTCCTATGAGGAAAGGCTAAGAGAGTTGGGTTTGTTCAGCCTGGAAAAGAGAAGACTCCAAGGAAACTTTATTGTGGCCTTTCAGCCCATAAGAAAAACGGGAGAGACTTTTTTGCAGGCCCTTTTGCAATATGATGAGAGGAAATGGTTTTAAACTACAAGAGGGGAAATTCAAGCTGGATGTGAGGAAGACATTTTTTTACAACAGTGGTAAAATACTGAGCAGGTTGCTGAGAGGCAGCACCAGCTACTAGGAATAAAACTGATTTCATCCCAGCTGAAAACAAGACAAAGTTATATGAGAAATTCATGGAGTCACAAACATTGTTGGTGAGGTATCTGTTAAGCAATACTGTGAAGGCTGGTGTTTATCACAAAGTGATGAGGCTATCATAAGAAAAGCCCGACTATCAAGATGGATATAAAATTTTCAGTATATCCAGAAGTAGGCCACAAGAAGTCTGGACAGTAAATATCTCTAAAAGTAAAAGTTTCCTTGATACTGTGTTTATGTCTTCTCTTGAAACTAAGAAGTTAGTGTCTGCTGTGAATCTATAATGTAAGAAACTCTGCATAAGAAGCTATAGTAAGATCATCAATTCATTTAATAGTAAAATAAATAAGTAAATAAAGTTAAACAGATCTGAGACAGCAGTTGCTTTTAGTTACTCTGAGTAGTATTTGAAATTGGCTATTACCTTTGCCATATTTTAATATTATTTCCAGTACATCCCGTCCTTTCCTCTGTTCCCCAGAGAGATCAATTAAACAAAAAATGGTTTGTTTTGTTATCAGGATGACACACAAACCCCAGCTACACTTTTTATTGCCATGTTGAGGAGTTAATCAAGCCTTTGTTTGCAATATATTCCCCTTATAGCATAATTGTTATGTGACTGTTGATTTGAGTTTTAATTGCGTGATAAATTGAGTGTAAAATCCTGTGGTAAGAGAGAAAATAAGAGAAAAAGAGGATGGTATTCTGTCAATTCAAAGTACAAGCATTTTTCTCCTTATAAGTAGGAAATATTTACATTGAGCCGAGGGTCACTGCTGTTCTAAATAGCAGTAGGTTAGAAAGCCAGAAGAGGGGAAATCTGTCCTTTTGAATTCTTCTGTTATGGCTTTTCATTGCACTCATATGGAAATTATTAGAAAACAATGGTTTCTGGTTATGTCACCACTGTGATCTCAGCCTGTGCTGCAGTCTTGGATTGTGCTTACCCAGATGCAAGACCTAAAATTCGTCCTTGTTAAACTTCATATGGTTCTTGTTAGGCCACTCTTCCAGCCTATCCAGGTGATCCTGCAAGGCATCTTTCCCTTCTGAAGTGTCTGATGATTTATTTGATTATACATAGATATTTTTTATGTGTATGGAAATGCAGTAGATAGACATGTTTGAAAGTCATTTATATGTCATATATATATGCATCTGCTGAAAGTATGAAGACAGCTGTATGTGTACTATCAAAAAAATAGAAAAAACTCTCTCCAACCTTCTGTCCATGATATTCCCTTGCTATCTTTCTAGAGCATATCAGAGCACCTCCACCATTATCTTGAAAATGAAAAGGATAGATAAAACAGACTGAGGGCATTCAAATTTTGCATTATGAGGATGGAAGACACACCTGGAAGACAATTTTCTGTGGCAATATGTCTTCTTTCCCTTAAGATCTGTCAAATAAACATTATGGCTTCAGCCTGTTTCCATACTCTAGATAACAGATTTAGAAGAATGGAGCAATTTCTGTGAATCACTGCTGTGAACATAAAAGCTCCACATATTTTTTTATGAGGTAGTTTTGAGGAATAAAACCTGAAGAACTTAGGGTTTACACATGATTTAACTCTTTCATAGGGTGATATGTATGATCCAATCATCTCAAATTGTATTAACATTTTGGTATGTTATTTGGTGCAGTACTGATCTTCCAAGTTTATCAGTAGACCTCCTTAATGTTTGCTCTGATGACTACTTTCTAAGGACATCCAAAGGACAAAGCAAGAATCCTGAAAAACAAATGTGCAGAGAAGGAAGTATCAAAATAAAAGGAAGTTTCCACATGCATCTTGGATATTCAGCTAAGGTTCAGTGTTCCAGAAAACATGGAAAACCAGACTTGATTGTCTAGGAGATTTGGTTCAACTCTCGTGAAAAAGCATGTCTTACTTATTAGGTTAGTACTTGTGGTGGTATATACTGATTTTGACTACTTGGTTGAATCCTGTTAGTCTCTCTCAGAGGCCAGAGACTGAACGAAAGTGTAGGCTTTATTACCTTTTTTAATCTCATCACCTAAGCCTTGTTAGTTATCAAATGTAAAGGCATTTGGTATAGTAGTGGTTCTTGCCAAATTTTTCACTAAATAGTGATGCTGTTTCTGCCTCTAATCATCAAATTCTAAAATGATACTAAAAATTAGTTACAGATAGTAATATATACCTACAAGAATAAATGCTATTTTTTTTCCCAAGAAATGCTAAAATTATTCATAATAGAATTATTCCAGGTGGTTCATCATTATACTGTATCTGCTGGGATCTCTGGTATTTTTCTGCAGCAGACTTCTGAATTCATTGCAGCATTGTTATTCAGAGGTCCTATATTGCAAACCAACTAGCTAGTCACTGCAGTACATTTAATTTGAATTAAACCTCCTATTCTTTTACATATCACAAAGGCATAACATATAACAGAACACAGATTAAAGAAAGAAACACAGCAGGAATGCTATATATAATTTTGGTTATTTTCTGATGGTAAGCTACAGCAACTTTCAAACAGCACTTCTCCCTCACCCATTAATGCCCTGTACAAACCAATGCAGAAGGGCTGTGTTATTCTTCCTAACCCTGTTTTCCTTGGGGAACATAATTTCCAAGAGCAAGACAAATAGGTAGGCAGTTACCACTGAACACCATGGGTTAGAAAATAAAGTAACAATCACATGCCTCCAATCTCCATATATTACAAGAATTTCAAGATGTTATCTGGAGTTGTCCAGTTTACTGTGTCTGTGGAACTGTTGGCACATGATACAGTTAAAGTCACTTTTCTGTTTGGACATGTGTAGCTATATAAGTCTTCAAAAGAAACACATGTCCTCTTAGCAATTCTAAAGTCCATCTAGATTCTCTAGGCTCCTTAGCTGCATACACCACTTCTGTCCTTTGCACTGTCATCAGCTGTTTCTGTGAAAACCACTGCTGAAAATGTGTATCTGTCTTCTCCAGAACAAGACTACTCTTTAAGCCCTAGCAAACCTGCTACATCTCTGGTCTTCATAAATAGTGGCAGGTCAAGTGGAAACACTGACAGGGATGAACTCTGAATATTCTTTACCTAAAAAAGGCCAGCACTTTTTTTCCACTTCAGTCACCAGATAGAAGGGGCAGGACAACACACAGTGGGGTGAAGTGTAGGCCAGAGCTGTTACTTGAGAATGCTAATCTCATGTTGAATGTGCAAGAGAACACCTTTTGTACAAGACAGTACTGTCAGCAGTGCTATTTCTTGCGTAGACAGTTACAACATTATAGACTCTCTAAGAGAGCTGCCATTTCTGATACTTCTTTAACCTAGGCAAAATCTGCAAAACCAGAGAATTCTGACAGGAGATAGCATTGCTGCTGTATATGTCAGTGAGACTTGCTGTGTGTCTTGTACTGCCAGGAAGGGTAAGGGTTGTGTGCCTCATAAGCAAGGCAGGACATTTATCCACTGCTACCCAGTGTGATTCCCTTCCGTAGCACAGATGCTCATATAACTTCAAGTTCTGCAGCACTGACTGCAGATCCATGTGAAAGTTGGCCTCCCTCCCAGTGCATCTTCAAAAACAACAGCTTTCTCTGCCACTCTCTGGAGGCAATGCCTCCTGGAAGCCACCATAATTCACACAAACAGTTGTTCAAAGCTAATTATATATTCACATATTGATAGGCCTCTGCTAAAACATTTTAAACACTTCCATCCCAGTTTTTGAAAATGCAAACATGTTTTATAACTTGTAAAAATATGAAAGGGTCATGCATGGGGTGTTGCATGTTTTCTATTGAAAATAAGGACATATTTGACAGATGCAATATGGTGGAATATATTAAAATAATTAATTTATGTTCATTCCAGAGTTTGTTGTTTTTTTTTTTTTTATTTCTCAGCATGACCTCTGTTTCATGCATAACAGAATAATAAAAAAAAAATTAATTACTTTATAGATTGAAAACATTCAGTTTTCTCTTTCCATGGAAAACTTATCTAGTCTAAGGTGGTTTGTACATTGATTGATGTAAAGTATAATATTTTTTCACTTGAGTCAAAAACTGACTCAGATATTCCAGTGCAATCAGAAGGTTTTTGTTGTTTTCACATCTTTCTGATCAACTAATTTTTTTTTTCCATTTTTCTTCTTCACATAAATAAAATTGTTTCCAGGACCCAACATCTGGCACTTACTGGCTGAAGGAATGAACAGGAAGACTGTGTTTGTAGGATTACAGAACAAGCTGAGAAGGAAAATTTATGCAGTTTTGTAAGTTTAGTGAGGCAGAAAATAGATTGGGGTGCAGAGAAGAAATGATGTGTCAGTCAAAGCTAAGCATACAGACATAAGCTTCCACAACACAAGAGCAGTCATGTACTTTCTTAGTTTTTGTGACTTAAACAGTTACTTCTGAGTTTGGGTGAAACAGCAGTTTTGTAGAGATCATACTTTTAAGTGACTATATCATATTCTTAAGTGACTTTAAAAGTCTTTCTTGAAGCCTGGCAAAAGCAAGAACAAAGCTGCTTTGAAAGGTGCAAGAGATGGTAAAATGGCTTCAAGGAACGGTCCCAAGGGGAGGAAAAACTTTGCAGCTGAACATTGCAACTTGGCCATCCTATTCCCTTGTATAAACTAATGCTTTTCAAATTCATAACTGCATCTCAATCCAAACAGTTTTTCTGTAGCATAGTATAGTTCAATGCTTTGTATTCAATGCTGATGAATGAAAGCAAGAATTATATGCTCATAGTGTACTGTAATAGTCTTTATCAAGTCAGGATACTACAAGTGTTTTTCAGGCTCTCCTGTGTGGATATTCTTGCCCTGATCTCCTTTTTCTATTTTATTAGCAAGGAGCTGCTCCCTAAGATGACTAAGAATGACAAGATTTTACAAGCAAGATTATACTACAAAGTATTATTGCCAATACTATGCACACTGACAGAAAGGCATTAGACTGCAAAATAACTAGCACCTAAGAAAGAATGTCTGTTACATACGTGACACACAGCAATTAAAGAACCTGTTCATTTGCATTCAAAGCATTTATTTCATTATTTTTTTGAAGCATGTTCTTAGTTGGTTTTGAAATAATGGCACTCAAATTTCGTAACAATAAAGAATAGCCTGAAAGAATCCATTTTAGAGGTAAAAGCACAATGATCTGTCTTTGCTAGCTGAACTACACATAGAACTATCTGAGTTAATATACATCACCTCAGTAACAATTTCATAGGTTCTATTGAATGTCTGATTAAGAGTTATATTCTATAGGACACAATGTCCATTTAATAGTATCGTTACTAAGGTACCTTTTAGATACTTCTATGAGTTAGAGTTCATGTGCCTGAAGAGTAAGCAAAGTCACTTCACTGGTGGATATGAAATAATAGATCATCCAATTTTTCTAGACATGCTTCTCCTATCTCTTAATGGCACACTTCTATCAACATATTTAGATATTTGTGGCAGGCTAATATGGGCCATTTTCACGTAGCAACAACCCTTAACTACACCAGCATTTTTCAGACCACTAGTAACACTAAGCCAAAATGGATGATCAGACTATAAAAACCTCTGGATGATGTATGTCAGGAATTTTCAGTTATTAATTTGCCTTAGCAATAGTCTCATTTAATTCCCTAGAAACTTTGAATGTAAACTCAGTTTTGTTTTCCTGTTCAAAATTACCTCTTGGGAAACAACTTAGAGGATCCCCTTGTAAACCTTAATGAAATTCAGTGTTTCACTTATTCCTAGTTTAAGATAAATCGCAGAATTCAATATTGCACAGGAGTGCTCTATATCTACACAGTATGTCACAGCTTCAGAGTTACAAAAATTAAGATGGTAGAGCTGTGTTTCAGTGTTATTCTTCTATTCCTGTTTACATACTTTTATACAGTCGCTATTTCAAAATTCTTGTTAGCATTATACATGTACAAAAATCATTGCTTTCATCCATCAAACTTGTTACATCCTACCTGAGCAAGATTTTATATCATTTTGTAACAAAGGCCTATATATTCTTCTACTGGAACATTAGAGGAGAAAAGACCTTGTTCCTGAAGGGACTAATAAGTCTCTACCGCTATTTGTTGTCATTCATATGTATCCCATCTTCTTATCCACTGGTACAGAAGTAGCAGTTAAACGATTTTAAGTAAGTCTCTTATGATGTATGTTGATTGTGGTTGGATTTCAGCAGTATTTCTCTGATATGGCAGATACCCATCCTGTGGTGGATGCTTACTCAGAAGCAGTTCCTCAGTGTGTTAGCAAGTTGTCTAATTTTAATTTTCTACTAGTACCTTATTATATTGAAATTATTCAATTTCTCTTTTTCTGGTTGAAGAGTCCTCTGGACTTTTTTTTTTAATATTTAAAGAGATGTGATATCACACTATGTTCTTAAAAGGGAGTAATTGACACTGTTTGTTAAATTGTGTATGTCTATACCACAGAATTCAAATGAGAAAAAGAAAGAAGGAAATTAAAAACAATGTGAATGACCGCAGAACTTGTTAGTTCCATTGATGTCTTCTGTTTTTTACTCTTTCCTTATTCCATTGCAATAACAAACTATGTATATATATATATACACACACATATAAAAGGACACAGTTGATGGTCTGCATTGAATATGAACTTTGTCCTGTTTTTAATTTTCAGTGCTGAATTTTCTTTACACAACCTTGATAGCCTTCATATGTTTGGTGTATTTTTGAACAAAAAAATAATTTTATATGTTCAGATTATGTGTGCTTATAGGGAAGAAAAATACTATGTCTCTGCTAAGCAACTTGAAACAAACAAGTAATCTGACCCACAAGCACAGTAACTTCAGGGTGGTTTATATCCAGTCTTTAATTCTGTGATTTAGGACTTGCCCACACACTAAGTAAAATTATTCATCTTATCTTACCATGCAACACTGATCTGTTTCCAAATCTTATCTACAAATGATCCTCTTTTATACGCTATATGTACTGAAAAGGTATACAATCCTTTTCCACATATGCAGTCACTTCTACATATCCTTTCTGCATCATCAAGCAGACACAGAGAGCATTGCTTATTGTTATCATGCTTTGAAATGTTTCCATTTCCCACAGTCATTTCTACTTAATGAGACTCAATTTCAGCGTATTAGAAACAAGGTCCCCCGATCATAAAAAACCTTAATTGCAACAATAACCTACAGCACAGGAAAAAAAACAAGAAACAAATCATAACAAAACAAAACAAATAAGCAAATTCTCTCTTAATTAAAAGCAGCTCATTTTTTTAATTAAAAAATATGACAAAATGTGAGGATACAAATTTTTTATCATCAATATAATTATACCTGTCACTCACGTTCTCACTATTCTTTTTTTGAGGTATAAAAATTCTGTTACAGTATCAGAAAGGAATGTAATTTCTTTCATGACAGTTCTGTAATATGTATACAGTGTTAATACATCGGGTTATACCCTATGTTCATGTTATCACATTAAATCACGTTTTCCAGATGAAACAAGTGTACCTTGCATATCAACACATAGGATTATGCACACATAAAAATATATTCTCAGAAACACAAAATCTCTGACAGATTATATTATATATATATAGTGATTATATTATACATATAATTTCAGAGATTATATTATATATATTGTGAAATCTGAACTCAGGAGTTCCTCATAAAGAAATAGAAGCCAGTTTACAAATATTACTATGTAACCTTCTATGAAACAGAAAAATCTTTTAAAATTCATTTTCAGTGTTAATTAAAGGCCTGATTCAAACCCCCTCTCGAGGCCCAGGCCAATTTACCCATTGCATTCAGTAAATTTTGGAACCAATCCTCTGACCTCTCTACAACAGAAAAATGCTGCCTATTGTAATTCAAATATAAAAAGCAGTTAACGAGTTTGCAAAGAAAAGCTGAAAGATTAAAAATGCTGATATCATGAATATGGTGATGTCAAGACAGAATATTAAATCAGGGTACAGAGATTTATTTATGTATATATCAGCAGTTACGAATGATTTCCCAAATTAGGAGAGGGTGTTCAAAAATAGTTCTGTGACTCCTCTTGATTATAACCAGATTTGGCTAGGATCATCATACTGGAAAACAGTCAGACAAAATAACACAATAAGAAGATGCAGAAGTATATAAAACTTTTAGATGACTAGAAATATTTTAAAATGAAAAACATAGGTAATACATCTTGGAGGGGGAAATGGACAAAAATAATAACCTTTTTTTAAGTAGAAAAGGCTTGCCATGTTCTGCACAAGTCAGAAAAAAACAGCTGGTTCCTGTAAATTACTTACAGACATCGTTCTATACTGCAGTATAGCCCAAGAGATTAAAGAGTTTGCATGTCACTGATCAGACTGCAGCTAACATGAGTTAATTTTTTTGCAGTGGATACACTTTCCCACAGTGTGTGATGCTCTTAATCATTTTATTGACTGAAGTTCATTCCCATGCAGAGGACCTGTCCAATACTCATGGAGAGAAACTAAAACTTGTTCCTGCAAATACTTAAACATCAGCTTATTTTTCCATGAGTAAGGAGCTCTTTTCGATGTTAGCAGTCTTACTTATGTGTACAGACTTTAATGTTCATAAATGTTTCATAATATTTCTGAATATAACCATCAAGAAAGACTGTATTTTAAATGTGTGGTGCTTTTATTTTGTACTGGCCCTCAGTGTAACAGTGAATTAGCATGAAGTATATTGTTTGTTCTGCAGAAATATAAAAAAGTCATGTTTTTAATTCCATAATTAATATAAATTGTGAAAAGAAAAAAAAAAAGATTCTACAGTCCTTACTTCTGACTCAGGAAATATTTTACTAGCAATAAGGGGACTCACATTTAAAAGTACAATACCACTGAAATTAGTGGAGTTGTAACTGTTATAACTAACACTAGCACTGTACTAGGGTCACAAGATTCCTTGCAGTGCTTTTGAGTAAACTATTGCTTGAAGAAAAACTGCATCTTTAGGCTATTCCACTAATAATTATAACAAAATTAAGAAATATTGAAGGAATATTTTTGAGCATCAGTTTTATATGCAAAATTGTCATTGAAAGCCTGAAAGAAGAAGGCCTAGTAAAGAGGACAGGTACACAGATCCTGAAGACAGGAACTGTTTAAAAAAAAAAAAGGAAAGAGAGAAACTGAAAGGGCATTTTACTGAGAGTGGGACAAAATGAAAGGAACAGAAAGACTGAGCTGCTCCAAAGCCAATTAATATTTTTTAAATTGTACTTGGTGTGACTAGAGACGGAGAGGGAACTATTGAAGTGTGAGATAAAGAGAGAGAAGACTGCTGAATAGTAAAGAGAACCCATTACATCATTTCTACAAGAACTTATGAAAGGACAAATTCTGATCAGATCTCTTCAGCAGTGGAGGTTGGTTTCTAAGAAGAGCTGAACTGGTGTTTTTAAGCTATTCTGACAGGTGGAACAGAAAATTCTCAAGGAGCAGATATTATAGTTTATTTATCTTAATTACACTTTAGCTCCCAAGCACTCTACTGGCTTCCAAGTCCGTACCCACTGTTTACCCATTAGAGATTTTATTTATGCAATGGCAGCATATTTAATTTGCTATTCTAAAAATACTGCTTTCAGCTGAACTATTTTTTAAATACACTTAAATTATTTATTTCTATGGTTTTGGAAATACATGTCCTAAATTCTCTTAGAGCTCTATGACATTTCTTTGCTCAATAGTATAGAATCATAGAATAGTTAGGTTAGAAAGGACCTTAAAATCATCTAGTTCCAACCACATCTCACATTAAAATATGTCACCCAAGGCTCTGTCCGGCCTGGCCTTGAACACCAACAGGGATGGAGCATTCACAGCTTCCCTGGGCAGCCCATTTCAGTGCCTCACCACCCTTACTACTGTAAGAATTTCTTCCTTATATCCAATCTAAACTTCCCCTGTTTAAGTTTTAACCCATTACCCCTTGTCCTATCCCTACAGTCCCTAAAGTAGATTCACTCCCCAGCATCCATATAGGCCCCCTTCAGATACTGGAAGGCTGCTATGAGGTCTCCACGCAGCCTTCTCTTCTCCAGGCTGAACAGCCCCAACTTTCTCAGCATCTCTTCATAAGGGAGGCTCTCCAGTCCCCTGATCATCCTTGTGGCCTTCCTCTGGACTAGTTCTAACAGTTCCATGTCCTTTTTATGTTGAGGGCACTAGAACTGCACACAATAATCCAAGTGGGGTCTCATGAGAGTAGAGGGGCAGGATCACCTCCTTCGACCTGCTGGTCACGCTCCTTTTGATGCAGCCAGGGTACAGTTGGCTTTCTGGGCTGTGAGTGCACACTGAAACTGGCTCATGTTCAGTTTCTCATTGATCAACACCTCCAAGTCCTTCTCTGCAGGCTACTCTGAATCTCTTCTCTGCACAACCTGTAGCTATGCCTGGGAATCCCGTGACCCAGTTGTAGGACCTTGCCCTTGTATGGTTAAACTTAATAAGGTTGGCATCAGCCCATCTCACAAGCATGCCAAGGTCCCTCTAGATGGCATTCTTTCTTTCCAGCATACCAAATGAACCACACAGCTTGGTGTCATCGGCAAACTTGCTGAGTGTGCACTCAATCTCATTATCCATGTCACTGAGAAAGATATTGAAGAAGACAGGTCCCGACACAGATTCCTGAGGGACACCACTCGTTACTGGTCTCCAGCCAGACACTGAGCCATTGACCACAACTCTTTGCGTGTGACCATCCAGCCAGTTCTTTATCCACCGAGTGGTCCACCTATCAAATTGATGTCTCTCCAGTTTACAGACAAGGATGTCATGCAGGACAGTGTCTAATACTTTGCACAAGTCCAGGTAGATAACGTCAGCTTCTCTATCCGTATCCATCAGTTTCATAGCCCCATTGTAGGCCACCAGATTGGTCAGGCAGGATTTGCCCTTAGTGAAACCATGCTGGCTGTCGCCAAGCACCTTGTTGTTTTTCATGTGCCTTAGCATGCCTTCTAGGAGAATCTGCTCCAGGATTTTGGCAGGCACAGAGGTGAATACGTTTAACAATTAATTGGTCACTTGTATTGAATGCTCACTGAAGGAGCCTAACTAGTTGGTGATTTTATGGTTCTATGTATAATGTCTCTCACTCTGTCAGTAGAGCTTCACTTTGACTATTTCATGACTCATTCATCTAAGTATTTTCAAAATCTGCTCACTGTGTTACAGGGTGGTAGATATTTGGGGGGGTGACATTTTTTCTCCCTTTAATTGAACTTAGTGACAAAAGAAACAGCTAGGGTAGTAAAAAGCACTGTTTTGCCTTTAAATGGGAGCTACTATTTACTACATGTTCCTCTGAAACATCTCGAAGCACATGGCAAGAGGGTAGAAACTGCAGTGAAATCAAGAGCTGTGTGTAACATACTTTCTGAACAGATACTATAAAAGAAAATTTATTCAGATGTGGCATTAATTTTACAATTCCTCTTTTCTATGAATTCACAATTTTACCATACCCTAGAGAGTTTTTTTTCCCTGGCAAGCACAAGCGCAATATTTCTGTGAAGAGCAACTTTTATATGATCTCTTTAAGGGTTTCATGCACCTCCTAATACCCTTTCACAAAAACAAACAAAACGAGTACCAGAGAACTGGCAAATGCATCATAATAGTTAACACCAATTTAGAATATTGTTCCCTACGATGTCTTTAAAAATGCAGTAGAAGTACCATGGAGTCATAAAATCACATTTTCTTCAGCATCTATGAAACAGAGCTAGATCCAGGGCCAGATTAAAATGAACAAGCAATGAAGCAAGTTTATTGAGCTTCACATGGCACAAAAGCTTAGTCCTGGATTCAGCAGTAGCAGTCATTTTTCTTCTTCTTAGTAGCTGGTGCAGTGCTGTGGGTTTGACTTTCAGCATGGGAATAGCGCTGATAACACCGATGTTTTTAGTTGCTGCTCATTATGTTTACTCTGACCAAGGACTTTCTGAGTCTCATGCTCTGCCAGGGAGGAGGGGAAGCTGGGAGGAATCAAAAACAGGAAACCTGACTCAAACTACCCAAAAGGGTTTTCCATACCACAGCACATCATGCCCAGTATATAAACTGCGGGGAGTTACCAGGAAGGCCCAGAAGGCTGCTCAGGTTTGGCTGGGTATTGGTCAGCGGGTGGTGAGTGGTTGCATCCTCTTCCCTTGTTATTTCCCATATCATTACTATTATTGGTTGTAGCAGCAGTGGTTTTGTGTTATACCTTAGTTACTGGACTGTTCTTATCTCAACCCATGGAAGTTACATACTTTTGATTCTCCTCTCCATCCCTCTGAGAGCAGGGGGAGGGAGGAATGACAGGGGGAGTGAGCGAGCGACTGTGTGGTTCTGAGTTACTGGCTGGACTTAAACCATAACAAGCTTTCATCAAAAATTAAACTAAGAAGAAAAGAACAGAGCAACAAAATGTGTTGATGGCAGTGTCTCCTTTTGGGCCCTGGGGCATCTGCTGCACAGGGAACAGGTGCTTGGGTTTGCTCCTTTTGATTACCTTTCTTCCATTTTTGTGTCTGCTGCTGCAGTCCCACAGTCTGAATGAAAATTGGCTTTAGGCTTTTTTTCCTTTCATTCTTCTCCTTTGGCCAGCAATGTAGGCAGAATAAGGAGAAAGCAGAATGGTGCACATAGTATGTATTTGTTATTTCTCAGCTACGGGCAAATTACCAGTACAAGGCTCAACAGGTTGAATATACCTAAGTCAGCCCATGCACCACTCCTGTACAATGGAAGAGTGAAAATAGTCAAGGAAGTCAGGAAGACCTGTTTGCCTTGTGTTGGTCATAAATGTGCAAGCATCAGAGGCAAGATGCAATAGTAAAAGCATGACAGTTCCACTTCTCCACACAGACTTTTAACATTCACTGACCACATTTCCATAACATGACTATTTTTTAGAATTTTAAATACATTGCTGTTTACTAAGGAAAACCATAGTCATCTAGTTGTTTCTGTATGAAGCAGAGGAACCCTACAACCAATCTATTTGATTGCTCCAAAACTGTCCAGCAGCAGCATAATGCTAAAGTAACAGCTCTCCTCTTTACCCAGATTTTTTAAAGATTACTAGGAAAACACTAAATATTTGGTAGAAAATGTGCGATTACTGGGTCTTCTGCTGCAGAAAGTATAATCAAGGAAAGATTTCTAACCAGTATAAGTACTTGTCTGTGCTATTTAAAAAACCACTCAAAAATCCCTTGTCTGTTTCCTTATAAAAAATTACGAATAGCTCTGTAATTGTTTTCCAATTAAATAAACAAAAGGATATTGAAGTTCAGAACACAAATTTAAACTGAAGACATTCTGCCTCTGTGTCTCAAACATAATAAATCCTTTGAAATGTTTAGATCCTTTGGAAAAAGTATATCTGATTAATTAAAAAGTACAACACTTTTTAAGAGTAACCTATCCTTCAGAGCTGCCTCCAAACCTGATAGAGGACATCTTTGTAAGATTTTTCACTACATTAGCTGAGTATTGATTCAGATTCTTCATTCTACATCTATTCTTATGTTTTCATTTTCTCAATTTCAAATTTAAAATATCTATTGACTGCATGCAAAGAACAAGCATAGTATATGATATGTTCTAAGCATCAAGCCTATAAAAACATATATCTCTTCCCACAGACTACGACAATGAATACCCATTTTGATACAATAAAAAAAAAGATTGAGTTATGTTTTTATAAGTCATAATTTGAAGGACTTTTTTATTATATGGATTTACTATTACATGGATTGAAAACAGAGAAATTATGTGTCATTTTTAATTGTACAGATCTCTTTGCTATTAGAGATTGAATACTGCATACACATGATGTTGTCTTCACTTGGATTCAAAATTAGAAAGTAAAAATTTATCTTGTTGTGACAATTTTAACTTAAATTCTCTTTCATAATAATATATGATGCATTTCACAAAATTTTATTTTGTCCCTTTCTTTTTCCTTAGGTGAGAAATTCAGTGAACAACAGCAAAATCTACAAAGATTTAAAGTAAGATTTCACGTGCACTCACTTTCTAAGTGTTCATTGTTACAGATTTTTGCAATGTTAGCTATTTTATTCTAAAATGTGTATGACTTTTTTTTTGTTCTATTTTTGTGTTATAAACCACAAGCTTTCTTATACTTGGCAATATTTAGTACCTCTTGCAAAGTGTATCCCTTTTGAAATTCAAGAGGTTCCTAGTCAGGAAACAAAGCATAATGTTTGGAACAGTAGATCATGTATTAAACTCTTGTATATGTCTCTTGGGGTGCAGGAATGAGAACATTGTTCAGATTTTGCAGTGTTGGAGCAACAGCTGCTGCAGTGTGATTCCTCGGGTGTGATAAAAATTATACAGAAATTTAGGGAATGCATTGAATGTGGACTAGCAGTATCAACAAAGAATACTAATACCTCACACTGGTCTTAGTGCCATAAATAATACTCATCTGTAAAGGCAATGATTAGAAAGCAGTACAATGAGTACTTACAAGAGTAAGAAAGT
Organism: Melopsittacus undulatus; assembly: GCF_012275295.1. NCBI lineage: Eukaryota > Metazoa > Chordata > Aves > Psittaciformes > Psittaculidae > Melopsittacus > Melopsittacus undulatus. Next base: position 31,242,621 of record NC_047557.1, on the reverse strand, counting down.
ATGCTAACAAGCTATTGTTGTAGGAAAAGATATGTCAGACCTTTAATACTCTATCTACTTTATAAAAGGTAATATGATGGTTAGGCACCATCATATTATGACCTAACCTATCTCTTTCTGATGAGTAAGGCAGAGTATTCATTGACCTGGTCATGAAGTAGATCACTTCCTAGTGAGAAAACATTTTATACTTAACACTTTATGTGTTAAGCATCAGTGCAAATTTCTGAATATCTTGTATGTGTGCAGACATTTTGCAATTTATAATACATTCTATATAATATATATATGATAATGTATTAAAATTTGGGGTTGTTGGTCATATTATGAAACAGCTAAATTATTTCTGTATTCAAGGAGAGTCTTCAAATTTCATATATTAACACATTATAATTAATATAGTGATAGCAGAGTTGACAAAAGTGATTAAAAACACTACCACATATTTTCCTGGAGTTATTAATAGAAGTAAACCTGCTGGCTTCATTGTGAAGAATGATAGAAGAATACTAAAATGATCAAGTGAATGGACAATAAATTGTCAGATAAAATTCAGCATGCAGCAAATATATAGTGATGCTCCCTGAGAAAAAACAGTCCTAGCATCACAAGCACTCACAATTTGAAGATGGTTAATTTCTTTTCAGCATTAGATAGTTCATCTCAAAAGTAAATACAGTAACATTGGACAAGATGAGGAGCAGGACAAAAAGAATGATCAAGATATTAAGACATTTTTTGTATTTCTAGTGACTATATACCTATCATTCTTCAATCTGGAACAGAGATAATCTGAGGAAAGACCAGACAGAGGTTTATAAAATCATGTCTGCTGCATGAAAAAGAAGGGAACAAACATTCATTTTTTCTTCCAGTACTAAAACTATAGTCCAGAAACTGAAATTAACAAATACAAGGTTCAGAACCAATACAGCTTATAAGGAAGATGTGAAACTCCTTGCAAAAAAATTATCGGGGATTCAAAATTTTCCAAGGAAAAACAAACATACAAAAAGAAAAAAAAAAGTGGAAGGAAAACCCCATCAAGCTATAAATATACTGATATTCCCTCTGTTATCAGAAAGTCCCTAAGGTGCTATCGTGTAGGTACATGCCCATGGGTAGTATCACTGCAAATTGGTACTGGTTTATATTTGTCAAAATGTCCATTATTGTCCGCTTAATACCCCAGTGGATCTATTGTGTTACAAATATCTTGGGCCAATCTTGATTTATGATACAGCTTATAGAATATATTAACAACTGGAGAGTAACATACAGAATTATGGCTAGTGAGTTAAGTCAGTTACCAGATGCATCTTTTAGTCTCTTTCCAGCCTCCCTGTTTTGATGCAATTTTATACTTTAAGTCTCAACCTTATGTTTAATGGCAGTGGCAATACCAGAAGAAGCCCAGAAAAGTCTTGCTGTTAAGTATCAAATTCCAGCAAGATTTACCCTTGCTTAGTTAAATCGTGTTGGAAATTCACAGAAAAAAAACACTATGTTTTGTACAGACCTCAACAGAGGGAGTTATTCTAAGCTATGAGAAACTTAAGAAAATGTTAGCATTTTTTTTCTCAGACATTCCTCATTGAGATGCCTACACACAATAATACAGTGGGGAAACTGCTACAGATAAGAAGGAAAATCAACCCCATCAAGTAAGACAGGTTGTTGTGACTCTAAAAATAAAACGGAGCTTTTGAATATGAAAGAGAAATAAATGAAAATGATAGATCAACAGGAATAAGCTACCCAAGGCATCCCTCTATGAACAAATTCAACTGATATTTAACTTTGAATAGACAGATAATTCTTTAGAGTTTGTTTAAAAAGTACATAACAACTGGGTTTATTTTACAGAGGGACTCTTCTATTTGATTGTCTGTGGAAAGAAGTAGGTATTAAAAAGCACAGTATGAAAACACCAGTGTAGGAGAAGCTTTTCTTCTCACAGCAGCTGATACCTCTCTTGCTTTTTATTTTTCATATTGTCATTAACTAGATAAGTTTCTGCTCTTTCTGGCTTATCTGTTGATAGAGGATTGATGAGCACACACGTCACTCTACTCTTGGACAGGGCTGACCAAGCACTGTGTTTTTCTGCAAGAGGTGTTACTTAATAGCATCAACCTTGATTAGTACAAAGCATTACACTAAAATCTCCTGTCTCTCTGTGTCTCTTTGTGTTTCAAGCTAGAAAAAACAATGAAGACAAACATTGGAAGATGGTGTCTAGAGCTAATTGACTAGCATATTTAAAGTGAGTTGTGGTTGCTCAGAAACATAGCCTTTAACAGAAGTCTGATTATTAAATAGTCTGCAGGGCAATGTAGGACAACATGATTTTACAAGAGCAAAAATCACAGTGAAAGATGGTCCATGGCTTAATATTAAAAGAAACATTTGCAAATAACATTCTAATTTTTAAGCCCAATTAAACAACATTATTGAACAAATTTTGAACAACGCTTATGCCAGTGCAGTAAACTCAAACTCGGTGTCACAAACCCTGTGGGCTAATGTGCTGTTTATTCCTTGAAGCCCTCTGTTAATTCCAGCAGTAGTTATTTCTTCTCTGTGGCTGTTCTTGAGAATTTCTGATTAACTTACTATACTAAAATGTATATTATATAGGAAGAAGCTGATTATCGAGCTCAAAGGACACTGAGAGATATAAAGTGAAGCAACCTTTAATTATGTGACAGCCTCTAACAAAATATGTTCTACAAGGTGTCATGGGTTCAGCAGTAGCTCATGCTCTGCCAGGGAGGAGGGAGAGATAGGGCGCCTGGTCTGGGCTAGTCGGGGAGGTATTCCATACCACAGCACATCCTGCTCGGGGAGGGAACTGAAAGCTGGCCAGGAGGGGAGGGGTTAGCTCTCTCCTCCGGGCTGGGCTCCCAGAGGGAACTGGAAGCTGGCCAGGAGGGGAGGGGTTAGCTCTCTCCTCCGGGCTGGGCTCGTGTCGGTGGGTGGTATCGTATTCTCTCTCCCTGTTTATTTCCTCTAACATTGATTTGTTGGTGGTAGCAGTAGTGATTTGTGTTATACCTTAATTGCTGGACTGATTTTGCCTCAATCCGTGGGAGTTGTATTCCTCCAGCTCTCCTCCCCATCCCTCTGGGAGTGGGAAGGTGGGGAGGGAGGGAAACAAAGAAATGTGTGAACTTTAAACCACGACAGTTTTTGGCACCCAACGTGGGGCACAAACCCACGAAATAACCACAAATCTGACAGGATTTATAGTCATTTGTCACAATGCTGTTTTATTGGCTCTCACAGTTTTTTCTCTTGATCTCACGGTTTCAGGATTTTACCAATTACTTGTCATATATATTAGCTGTGTTAGTGTTTATCAAGTATGGGATTTGGGCTAAGGTTCTTGTCTCATTGTACTTTACGTTAATGACTTGTAATACAATAGAAACATTGATCATGAAACTGATCTGGTTTATGCTCCCAGTATGGTCACCAACTTTATATTTTGGGAGGTATATAACAGAAGTGCTTAGCAATTTCACATCTTTTTTCTCCTTCTCGGGTGGTCAACCTGTGAAGGAGACATTCTTCTATCCTCCCAGTGTTCTCTCCAGATGGTCTACAACATCATTTGAGGGTTTTGAAGTTTGTGAATGGCCTTTTAATACTGTTGAGACTTGTATGCTGATTGTGATGGGGATCACCATAGTAGCATGCATACAGAATGTGTTTTGCCCACAATTATTTCATCTGATTTCAAGAGTTAAGCGGAGTCAGGTCTGGTCCTGTATTGGGGTTAAACGACGACATAGGAGGACCAGGAGATCTTCCCAGAGGCTGGACAGCCATGAGTGGCAGGGTGTGTGGGATAGTATGGGCAAGCATCTAGGTCAGTGGGCCCCTCCAGTACTTTGGAATTTTACTTCTGAACAAGTGAAGAATCCGGAAGAATTAGTAAAACACCTAAATGAGGTGTATTGTCGTCCTGGCCATACCAGAGATGGACAAATTACGGCAACGTGCTGGGGCTTGGCCTATGCATATAGGGCCTTTTCAGACACTACCCAACCCCTTCAAAAAGAAAAAAATGTCCCTGGATCTGAGAGCAACACAGAAGTCATCGCAGCTGTTCCAACTCCAAGTACAGCAGCTACACCATCCCCAGCAGCAAATACAGTTGCTACCCAAACTTCAGCTGTGACAGACAGTGCAGCTACCCCAGTAACGAGTACAGAGGCTATTCAACCCCCAACTGCGACAGACAGTGCAGCTACCTCAGCAACAAGCACAGTTGCTACTCAAACTACAGTGATAATCACTGCAGCTGAACTAGAGGACCAATTCGTACCAATATCGGTTGCTCCTGTACACAAGAGAAAAACCAGAAAGGAGTCAAGAAGGAAGAGGCAGGATGAAGAAACTATGCATCCACTACCTGGTCTAGTATCTGATCAGGGGTCATCATCACATGGCGAAGAAGAAGAGGTGACTTCTCGATCCCAGACCTCAACTAAGCTGCGGAATATGCGAAAAGATTTCACCTGTCAATCAGGGGAGCACATCATCACCTGGCTGCTCCAATGTTGGGATAATGGGGCCGATGGTCACGAACTAGCAGGTACAGAAGCCAAGCAGCTGGGGTCACTTGCTAGAGAAGGGGGAATTGACAAAGCAATTGCAAGAGAGAAAAAGTCCCTCAGTCTTTGGAGGCGGCTTTTGGCAGCTGTGAAAGAGAGGTTCCCATACAAGGATGATGTTATGAGTCGTTCGGCCAAGTGGACTACTATAGAAAAAGGTATCCAGTCCCTGAGGGAATCAGCTATCATAGAGATGATCTACCACACCAAGCCGAATAATGGGAATGTACCCATAGACGCAGATGAAGTCGAATGCACACGACCCATGTGGCGAAAGCTTACACGAAACACACCATCGTCATATGCCCATCCATTGGCAACGGTAACCTGGAATGACATAGCACCACTAACAGTGGATGAAATGGTTCATAAACTCCAAGAATTCGAAGACAATCTTACCCCTTCCATCATCTCAGCTGTGGAAAAACTGTCTCAGGATCTCAAACAGTTGAGGGACGATCCGTATGATTTATCTAGCTCCTCACGTGTGCCAACACGCATTTCAGCTATTAACAAAAGGCGTCCTATTGCTCAAGAGAGAAAATATATAAGATACACACCACGGGCCACCCTATGATTTTACCTGCAGGATCACGGAGAAGACATGGCAAAGTGGGATGGAAAACCTACTTCAGCCTTGGAGGAACGTGTGGGTGAATTGAAGAGAGGAGCAAGGGCCATGACTGATTGCCCCATGAGAGCTGCAGCTTCAGTCTCTGGTGAACAGGTTCCCAGATGGAGCGGAAGAGCTAATTTTACTCCAGCTCCTGTGATAAAGAAGAATAATCCCTTTCAACATGACTTAGGTGTCCAAGACTGTAACAATGATGACTATTAGAGGGGCCCTGCCTCCAGCCAGGTGGAGGTACGGGACAATCGTATTTACTGGACTGTTGTGGATCAAATGGCCTGGCACATCAGCCCCACAGAAGTATAAGGCTCTAGTTGATACCGGTGCACAGTGTACCCTGATGCCATCGAACTGTCAAGGGATGGAACCCATCTATATTTCTGGAGTGACAGGAGGGTCCCAAGAGTTGACTGTACTGGAGGCTGAAATTAGCCTGACTGGGAAGAAATGGCAGAAGCACCCCATTGTGACTGGTCCATAGGCTCCATGCATCCTCGGCATGGACTACCTCAGGAGAGGGTATTTCAAAGACCCAAAAGGGTACCGGTGGGCTTTTGGTATTGCTGCTTTGGAGACAGAGGAAATTGAGCAGCTGTCCACCTTGCCTGGTCTCTCAGAGGATCCTTCTGTTGTGGGGTTGCTGAAAGTCGAAGAACTACAAGTGCCAATTGCGACCATAACAGTGCATAACAGCGGCAATATCGCACCAATCGAGACTCCCTGATTCCCATCCATAATCTGATCCTTAGACTGGAGAGGCAGGGAGTGATCAGCAGGACCCGCTCATCCTTTAATAAGCCCATATAGCCAGTGTGAAAGTCTAACAGAGAGTGGAGAATAACAGTAGACTATTGTGGCATGAACGAAGTCACACCATCATTGAGTGCTGCCATGCCGGACATGTTAGAGCTGCAGTATGAATTAGAGTCAAAGGCAGCCAAGTGGTATGCCACGATTGATATTGCCAGTGCATTTTTCTCAATTCCTTTGTCAGCAGAGTGCAGGCCACAGTTTGCTTTTACTTGGAGGGGTGTCCAGTTCACTTTGAACCGACTGCCCCAGGGGTGGAAACACAGCCCCAGCATCTGCCACGGACTGATCCAGACTGCAGTGGAACAGGGGCAAGCTCCAGAACACTTGCAATACATCGATGACATTATTGTGTGGGGTGATACAGCAGAAGAAGTTTTTGAGAAAGGGAGGGAAATAATCCAAACCCTGCTGAAAGCTGGTTTTGCCATAAAATGCAGTAAAATCAAGGGACCTGCACGAGAAATTCAATTTTTGGGAATAAAATGGCAAGATGGATGTTGACATATCCCTACAGAAGTAATCAATAAGATAACAGCAATGTCCCCACCAACTGATAAGAAAGAAACACAAGCTTTCTTGGGTGCTGTGGGGTTCTGGAGAATGCACATTCCAAATTACAGTTCAATCATAAGCCCTCTCTATCATGTGACACGGAAAAAGAATGATTTCAAATGGGGTCCTGAGCAACAACAAGACTTCGAGCAAATTAAACGCGAGACAGTTCATGCAGTGGCCCTTGGACCAGTGCGGACCGGTCCAGATGTGAAAAATGCACTGTACACTGCAGCTGAGGAGAATGGTCTTACCTGGAGCTTCTGGCAGAAAACTCCAGGGGAGATGCAAGGTCGACCCCTTGGTTTTTGGAGTCGGGGATACAAAGGCTCGGAGGCCAGCTATACCCCAATGGAGAAAGAGATATTGGCAGCTTATGAAGGGGTTCGAGCTGCTTTGGAGGTGATTGGCACTGAAGCACAGTTCCTTTTGGCACCCAGCTTGCCAGTGCTAGGCTGGATGTTCAAAGGCAGGGTCTTCTCTACACATCATGCAACTGGTGCTACTTGGAGTAAATGGGCTGCACTAATTACACAATGAGCTCGGATAGGAAATCCCAGTTGTCCAGGCATTCTGGAAGTCATCTGTCACCAGAGAAGGAGGTGATGCGTGCCGAAGAGACACCACCATATAATAAATTGTCAGAAAGTGAAAAGCAGTATACCTTGTTCACTGATGGGTCCTGCCGTATTGTGGGAAAGCATTGGAGATGGAAGGCAGCTGTATGGAGTCCTCAGCGACAAGTTGCTGAAACTGCTGAAGGAGAGGATGAATCGAGTCAGTTTGCCGAGGTGAAAGCCATCCAGCTGGCCCTGGACATTGCTGAGTGAGAAAGGTGGCCAGTACTCTACCTTTATACTGACTCATGGATGGTGGCAAATGCCCTGTGGGGGTGGTTGCAGCAATGGAAGCAGAGCAACTGGCAATGCAGAGGTAAACCCATCTGGGCTGCTGCACTGTAGCAAGATATCGCTGCCCAGGTGCAGAAGCTGGGGGTGAGGGTACGCCATGTAGATGCCCACATACCTAAGAGTCGGGCCACTGAGGAACACCACAATAACCAACAAGTGGATAAAGCTGCTAAGATTGAAGTAGCTCAGTTGGACTTAGATTGGCAACATAAAGGCGAATTATTTTTGGCACGGTGGGCCCATGACACTTCAGGCCATCAGGGCAGAGATGCAACGTGCAAATGGGCTCGTGATCGAGGGGTGGACTTAACAATGGACACTATCGCCCAGGTTATTCATGAGTGTGAGACATGTGCTGCAATTAAACAAGCTAAACGGTTAAAACCTCTTTGGTATGGAGGACGATGGCTGAAGTATAAATATGGGGAGGCCTGGCAAATTGACTATATCACACTCCCCCCAACCCGCCAAGGCAAGCGCTATGTGCTTACCATGGTGGAAACAACCACTGGATGGCTGGAAACATATGCTGTGCCCCACGCCACTGCCCGGAACACTATCCTGGGCCTTGAGAAACAGATTTTGTGGCGACATGGCACCCCAGGGGGAATTGAGTCAGACAATGGGACTCATTTTCATAAGTGAAAATGCCTATTTTCACTTATAGGCACTTGTGCCAAAGAACATGGCACTGAGTGGGTATATCACATCCCCTACCATGCACCAGCCTCTGGGAAAATTGAACGGTACAATGGGCTGTTAAAAACTACACTGAGAGCAATGGGTGGGGGAACTTTCAAGCATTGGGATACACATTTACCAAAGGCCACCTGGTTGGTCAACACCAGAGGATCTGCTAACAGGGCTGGCCCAGCCCAGTTGGAACTTTTACATATTGTAGAGGGGGACAAGGTTCCTGTAGTGCACATGAGAAATTTGCTAGGGAAGACAGTCTGGGTTACTCCTGTTTCAGGCCAAGGCAAACCCACTCGTGGGATTGCTTTTGCTCAAGGACCCGGATATACTTGGTGGGTAATGCAGGAAGATGGGGAAGTCTGATGTATACCTCAAGGGGATTTGATTTTAGGGGAAAACAGCCAATGAACTTAATTATACGCTGTTGCTTGCTGTGTAATATTTTCATAGTCCATCAACTAGATGTCTTCAGGTCACCAGCAACTGGCCCTGACTTCCCTCTTACCATCGTCCCAACCGAGAATGAACTTTGATAGAACCAGATGAGTTCTGCAGTAAAGGAATGATCAACATCAGCAGGCAACAATCCAGCACTGCACACAGACTCTCCTGCTACAAAAGACTATTACAAACCTAACATCATGGACCAAATGCACTCAATAGCATTATAGGGATTGGTCCATGTATTAAGAAATGATTTTTTTCTCTCTGTCTGGGTGTATGTATATATATATATATATATATATATATATATGATGGTATATATACATAAATATATATATGATGGTATATTGAAAATGTGGGATCTGAGCATGACGTGAATGGTATGGAATAAGGGGTGGATAAAGTCATGGGTTCAGCAGTAGCTCATGCTCTGCCAGGGAGGAAGGAGAGATAGGGCGCCTGGTCTGGGCTAGTCGGGGAGGTATTCCATACCACAGCACATCCTGCTCAGGGAGGGGACTGAAAGCTGGCCAGGAGGGGAGGGGTTAGCTCTCTCTTCCAGGCTGGGCTCGTGGCGGTGGGTGGTATCGTATTCTCTCTCCCTGTTTATTTCCTCTAACATTGATTTGTTGGTGGTAGCAGTAGTGATTTGTGTTGTGACTTGGTTGCTGGACTGATTTTGCCTCAATCCGTGGGAGTTGTATTCCTCCGGCTCTCCTCCCCATCCCTCCAGGGGTGGGAAGGTGGGGGGGAGGGAAACAAAGGAGTGTGTGGACTTTAAAACACGACACAAGGGTATTAATATTTCCAATATAGATGACTTATGAAGAGTATCTACAATAAATCTAATCCATAACCAGATATATTTATCCATTGAAATTTCATTATCTAATTACATATTTAAAAAAATGCAAATAACACCTATGATGTCATTTGTTTGGGGATTCTCAATTGCAAAAATGATCCATTGTTCTAAAGCATGTATCCAATTTCTTCACAAAATATTGTTAATATCTCAGGGAGCTTTGATTCTCTAAGGAAAGTAACATATTTCTATTTATCCACTACACTTGAAACCATCAATACTTCTGTTGCAGCAATGAGGTCACTTGAACACTGGATCTTTGTGAAAGAACTAAATATTATGAAAAGTTACAGTTTTACAGCACACCTTTTTTGTGTGTGTGTATGTGTGTGGCTTAGCACAAAGCATTATGCAAAGAATAGGATGAGAATAATTGTTTCCTGACTGGTTAAAATTTAGATTCAGATTTCAGTGCTCAAGTTTTGTCAAAAAAAATATAAATCAGAGGAAAATTATAGGAAGCCTGGCCTATACATGAAATAGCAAACAAGGACAGTGATTTTTAACATGGACTTTTTTACTAGGCAAGTTATTCTAATTAAAAAAAAATCTGACTATTCCAGAGCAAATTATAGCTGTTAATGGGGAACACAGAAAAATAAGGGTAAAGGAGTGAGGGAAAGACAAGCACCGTAATGAGTAAATCAGAAACTTCAGTGTTAATAAAAACACACACTATCAGGGTTTCAAAGTAAATGTCATCATAAAAATATGATTCTTCTAGCCTTCTTAATTATCCATCTTGAGAAGATATTATATGATTAAAAATATTCAGTAGCTTACTGCTCAAGACTAAACATCTCTGATTATTCCTTCAGTTAAGCTTCTGTACAAGTAGCCAGCTCTCTGATCCCTATGGACATCTAATGCAATCTTCCCTCTACAGCCACTAACTGGGACTAAGTCTGCAATGAAAACAGGAAGAATATTTAAGTATAAAATGAGTGACAAGAAATTCACGTAAAAGTCTGCCAGATGAGTAAGATGCTGCCATATACATAAATTACTGAAGACCTGGTATAGAAAACATCCAAACTCACTGTTAAATCAGTACTTATAGCCATACTATATTAACAGTAATTAGTAGAAAACTGTATTATTCAAAACTATAGTATGTCTTTAACAAACAATAAATATTAATAAAAAAATCAACAGTCAGGTTAAGATTATTTCCTGTAGATTAAATCCTTTTTTATTTTATAATTTAATGGAAAGCCATTAAATGAAACTATTATTGGAAAACATACACTTCGGAGCCCTATTTAGGAGAATTGCAGCTAAAAACGTATTGCACCTCTGGACAGCAATAAAGGAAATGGCCATGACTTCTTCAACTTCAATGAGTCATACGCCCTTTTCTGCCTTGTAAAAGGTTATGGGTTGTCATAACATAACTGACTGGGATGTAGGCTTGTCATAAGATATTTCAGAAAATAGAATCAATCTTATCATTTAATACTATCTACTTAGTATTTTCACACCAAGAACTTGATTAACCAAGTTCATAGATGTAGTTGCTAATTTCTGTTAGAAAATATTCTAGGCTCTAAAGATTACACTACTGGGTTACCTGGCAGTTACCAGAAAAAATCTTCATGTAGTTTCTGCAATTTTATGTAATGTACTCCTTGATTTACAGGAGATCAACGTGGGATTCTTTTGCTTTATAAGGCTGGCAAATTTGAAGATGACCTAAAAATTTTGGGATGATAAGTAATGACTTAGACAATTTTTTGTTCTAATGATAATTGTAAAGCAAATAATTTTGGAATTGTAAAAAAAGAAAAACAAACAAAACCAAACAAAAACAACAGTTGGAAAAGCCAATAAAGAATATCTTTCCAGACAGATAAAAAGATTTTCAGGAGTGTGGTTAAATTTCTTGAATGCTTTAGTCTTTTTCTAACTATGAGAATATTTCTAAGTTGATTACCTTTACAAATAAAAGCAGTGCAAAATTTTTGTATAAAATAAATTGTAGTTATAAACCTTAATCTTATGGAGATATTCTTATGTTTTCCATAACTTGAGCTAATTTGACTATCCTAGAAAGAACGGATGAAAATATTTCATCAATAACTATTATAATAATGATAATTATTATTATCATTATTATTCTAAAATAGTAGGGTAAAATTTCATAGACCTTAAAACATACAGTATTTTATTCCCTCTCTCTTCATCCAGACGGTTAATGAAAATCCAGTATTGAAAAAAGCTCTGCAAACTGTTGCACCATCCTAGAGAAGGCATGTTAGCTGTCTCTTTCCTTTAAATTCACAGAATGAGATTGTTTTATGAATTGGAAATTAAGAAGAAAAATACTTCATACAGATTTACTAAAAAGGCATGACTTGTGATCTATCATGTTAAAAACTGGTTGGAAAAGACCGTTAAGTCAATTAAAATAAGAAAAATTGCACAAGAAATAAATGGCAGTTTGTGCCCTTTCCCATGTTATTGATTATGTCATTATACTGTGTTGCCTATAGTGCATAACTATTTACATAATTAAAACCTCTTTATGTCTAAGTTTGCATAAAGTCCCTAAGAACCTGCTTCTTTAGCCATTTTACCTTGCATTACTGAGTTCTGAATATATCATCACACAGCCAACGGAGAGATTGCGCTCCTTATGCACATTGAAGTTCTATGTCAACTCTATATGCATAGGTGTAGAACGGAATTCCTGGTGGAATGCAAATTGCTCTATTTTTTTTTTTTACATGTATGAATGTGTAACTTTTATTATAGTGAATATCTAGATGTGAGTTATACCATTTTTTAATTGGCTAAGATCATTAAAGTAGATCTGGTGATATCTTAAATGGGTGCCAGCTGAACTTGTACTCTGTTTAAGGACTTGTATTGTCACTAACTGCGTAATCACAAGACAAAATCCACAGGTTCTGATGTCTCTAAATTAATCTGTGTCCTGGGTTCAGCAGCAGTCATTTTTTCTCCTTCTTAGTAGCTGGTGCAGTGCTGTGGTTTTGACTTTCAGCATGGGAACAACACTGGTAACACTGATGTTTTTAGTTGTTGATAAGTAATGTTTACTCTGACCAATGACTGTCTGAGTCTCATGTTCTGTCAGGGGGGAGGGGAAGCTGGGAGAAAGCAATGACAGGACACCTGACCCAAACTGACCAAAGAGGTATTACATACCACAGCACGTTATGCCCACTATATAAACTGCAGGTAATTAAACGGAAGGGTTAGATCACTGCTGGGTCAGGCTGGATATCAGTTGGCAGGTGGTGAGTGGTTGTATTCTCTTCCTTTGTTATTTCCCTTATCATTATTATTATTGGTGGTAGCAGTAGTGGGTTTGTGTTATACCTTAGTTACTGGACTGTTCTTATCTCAACCCATGGGAGTTACATTATTTAAATTCTCCTCCCCATCCCTCTGGGAGCAGGGGGAGGGAGGGGAGGAAGTGAAAGAGCAGTTGTATGGCTGGGCTTAAACCACGACAATCTGACATATTAACTTTGTGTTTAAATGACAGGAAATTAGCTGAAGCTGTGAATCTAAACATGTTTGGGACTGATTATATGCCAGTGTTTCTAAACCTGTCATTAATACACTATTTTCTTTTTTGGATGGATTAAACATGTGGGGACTAAAAAACAAATTATGGTCTAGATACCAGCAATTAATGTCGTGAGTCCTGTTTTCTTGCTATGGGCACTGTGTATCTTAATAACATGGTTAAAATTTTAGCTTATTTTTTCCCTTGGATGCTGCAATTGGGCTATGTTTTTTTTATCATGATGTAATCACAGACATTAGTTCATGTGACTTCTTCTCAGCAATCAAACTGATTTTTATTAGACTGCTTAATAATATATTTTAATGTTGATTTTACTGCCTGTCCAGGGAAAGTTCTATTATTTTTTCTTCCCGTAATCACTTTGTCCCTGTTTTGTGTGAAACAAAATGCTCACTGAAGCAAGCTGTCTGTGATTCAAGCAGTACCTCACTAAATATTTCTTTATAACCATAAAATAGTGTTTGCTTCATATAGGGGAGCAGGGTTGTCAGCCCTATAGTATGAAACCTAGTAACAAGAGTAGAAGACTTACTCTTTTTAAGGTCTTTGCATTTGCTCTGAACAAAAAGACATGGCATCTAATTAATTGAAGAAGAGGGTAGGAATTTATTTTTGATCATAAATAGAGTGCATTCTCAAGTACTGTGAACATGAAAAAGCTAATGAGTTGCCCCTATGGATAAGGTGAAATATTTTCAGAAACAGAAAAGAAATATTTTAAACACTAAGAATGCCTTGGAGAGATTCTATCTGGAATGCTACACAACTCTGAATGTGAGAAAAACTGTGTGAAGTGCTCCTGTGGGCCATCAGTCAATTTCTGCTGAAAAAAATTCACTGTAAGAATCTATCATTTGGCAATGTCCCACTTCATGAATCTCTACCTCTATACTCCATCCCAAAACATTTTTTGCAGTATCTTATTGCAAGGTAGCTCAAACATGCTCCTTATTTGGATATGGATTAATTATCCTAGAGAAAAGACATAACTCAGACAAAACAGCATTTCCCTCAAGCTGCAATTTTCCAATAATATTTTATATCCATTATGACACAAGTATGTGGATTAAAAAGAGTTAATAGATGAAGGTTTGAAAGAGTGCCTAACACAATTAAGAAAATGGAGACCTTGTCTCTCTTTGGTATAGATAAAGGTACTGGTTTGTTAAACTTAAATAAGGCACAAGAGGCTAAGTAAATTCATTATAAACACAACGAATAAAGGTACTTATCATAAATGCATCTAAGGGATCAATGGCAGGTAAGAAAAACTAATTTATAAGCTATAATCCTGATATAAAATGAAGCAGAGTCTAATAGATCAATTTAGAACAAAGGATAAAAATTAGTATGTGTTAGGTTTAGTATTTGTTTTTTTAACTGCCAGATATGCAAAGGCCTGGAGCAGCCACCCAAATAGTGACAGGGAGGAACCAACACAGTTTCAGGACAGATTTTCGTAAATCTTTGAGTGATTGACTGACAGAAGGGACATTTGTGTTGGTTGTGTGAAACTTCAGGAACTGGGTTTGTTGGACTCCCCAAGGGGGAAAAATAAGGACAATTGATTGCCTTACATATTTCATTACAATGAAAACAGCGAAACCAGAAGCAGTTTAATGATGTCTGGATGGTTGTTCTGGTGCCACTCAGAACCAACTCCTGTTTGGCATTACTGTTGACAAAGCCGGCTGAAACTAAATTGTGAACAGTGGGGATAAGTGTGGACCAGGTTTAAGATACATTTACAAACAGCTTTTTCTATAATTTCCAGTGTATTCCCTTTCTTTTCTGATACCTTCTCATTACTTATACTATTTAAGAACACATATATATCGTTATCCCTGAAAACCTGTATTGCTTCCTCTAATGACAGTAACACTAATATTTTGCTTTTGATGCACATGGGATTTTTTCTTTTTATTTGTTTTCTGTTAGTAATTTTAAAATCTAGCTTGTGCATTGTTTTTTGTACTGAGGTGGTTAGGCATTCAGTTCATTATATATGACAAGTTATTTTGTTTTAGGCTTAAAATTAGCAGGATGGTATCGCTGTCAAGTATTATCTCTGGCTCTCATAATGATTTTACATTTCAGCTAAAAGCTTTCTACTTGCAGGGAAATGAATGCCTGTGGGAAACAGAGGAGCAGTTCATGATTGTGATTAGAATAAAGGTGATAATTTATTTGTGAATATAAACATAACCTACAATTCCTAAATAATTGCAATATTAACATTAGCAGTAAGAAAACCATACAGGCTTAACATGATTAGCATCTACACAGAATTTGGACTAGTACATAAAGATCCTGATCTACAGTAATGTTACACTATAAATTATTAATGTTTCGCTGTCATATAGAATGCTTCCTGTGCTCTGACCTTCTATAATTACTGATGCTAGTTTGTCAGAAAGACTTCCTTGAAGTTAAAAAAATATTGCATTATTTTAGTCATTCATTAAAAGACTGATTAAAGTATGTCTGAGAGCAATGCATATCTTATTTATAATTATACACATTGTGATAAAGTCAGTGAATCAGATCAGGGTTTTTTTGTATGGGTTTGTTTTTTTTTTTTTCTTTTCTGCTTAATATCAAGGTATTTGGTTTGAATCCAGCCTGGATCTTAAGTGGATTTTCTGTACAATATCTTCTGTAAAAGAAGTGTTGAATATTCCATTTCCCCCCCATACTTTGCATTATTTAAAAAATATTCAGCGAGGAGAAGTTTATAAAATAGTTGACTTGAACCTCTCCAACTTTCAGAAAATGTAACTTTGGTGAAAGTGTTTGAGAAAACAAGATCTTAATTTTAAGGATTACCTTATGTTGAATATCTCACCTTCATCATAAGTATGCCACCTCACACACACACGTTGGTTTAGAAAACAAGTAATAAGAAGATGGCAAAAATAATCCTTTGAACTTAGCTGTAATAGCTGAATATTACAGTTTCCAGTGGCAGTATGAATGAATAAAAACCTTGAAAGTCAGTGTTTCTGATTATAAAACACACCTCTTTCTTGAAAGAAGCAAAATCAGTTATCTTCAAATAAATAGGCAAGTGTTTAACAGTAAAAAAAAAAAACAAAAAAAAACAAAAAAAAAACCACAAAACAAAAAAAAAGAAGTAGGCATGTTTACAGTGCCCAGTGGGTCATAGTGCCAGATACGCCTGCAGTAGCAGAAATGTCTACCAGGAAATCCACAGGCCACAGTGCAGAGATGTGTGGGTGAATTTGCTTGGATCTAGAAGCAGAATAGCATGGTCATGCAGCATTGCCCCTGAGCTATTGAGTCCTGAAAAGTGACAGAGCCTATTAGCTTACAGATTATTCCTTGCTAGCAAAGGCATACTGTTTCTAGATGAGAACTGGCTTTTGTGCCGCACTCATGCTTTGTGGTGCTACTACAATCACATTAGGAGGGGTGAAGTGGATGCAGGTGTCTTGATTGCTACAGTGTGGGCAGTCCCATTTTTATAGGAGAAAAGGGTCCTTTTGCTAGTGCTTAATAAATGCTGTATCACAGCAAAAAATGATATCTCAACATTCCATTAAAATTATCATTGGCATTTGGTACAGATAACAAATTAAATAAGCACTGAATTTAGAATAACCTTAAATGATGTGTAACCAATTTCTGGGCTACGAGTTTTCCCCATGTGTCCAACCAGTTAAATTGTTTGTAGAAATAGATGGAAAATTAAAATTGCATACCATTTGCTTATTGTGGATGAGATTTCCTGCCTAAAAATATACTTTTAAAATTATAATTTCATTAAAAAAAAATCAGAATTATAACTTTTATAACATGTTTTTATTATTTTGGTAGTTCATATTAGCATTGCATCTCATAGCTGAGCTGCAGAAAGCAATTCCATCTTCTAAAGAAATTTTTTTCTTTGAGCATTCAACACTAGCTATGCTTAATTCTAAGATAGATATATCCCAGCTTAAAATATGTCCACATATTATTTATTCCTATGAGTACCTTTCTTTTTATTACTGCTACTGGTATTTCAAAATATTTAATGAAATAGAAGAATTAAGTGCATTTTTAAGATTAGATGTAAAGAATTTCCCAGAATATTTTCCCTAAACTAATATTCACCAGAAATTCTGCTTCAAAGCACATTTTAAGACACTTATTCTTACTCAGGCAGTACATTGGGAATAGCTGAACCTCTTACACCTAAAAGTAGAAAGTCAAGACATAACTGGAGTCCAGGAAGAAAACTGTCTTCCTGAAAAATATTCTAGTGTTTCCCTAATAATATTTTAGCTATTAATACCTATAGTGGGTAGAGTATACAGAAAGTAGTTTCCCTTTTTTTGTTTTGAAACTGGAATTGAGGTTTTTCTTATATATCTTTTGCTTTAAATCTAGCTTTTGGTGGCAGATTTGTCTTCAGGAGGAAGAGAAAAAAATGGTTTTCTAAGTTGTCCACTATAATTTCTTAGACAGCTGATGGGAATTTCCAGCTAGCTTTTTAATATTTATCTGTAGACCGTGCCAGTGCCTACTTTTCTAACTATCCTGTGAGGTTCAGAAACTGGTAAGAAGTCTGGAATCTACATCTACTGTCTACCAAATATGTGTGTGTGTACATATTGTGAGTTTTGTTTGTTTTTTTTATTTTATTTGTATACTAGGAATAGTTACAGATTATTTTCTACTGTTGTTGCTTTCCCATCTTCTCTGGTTCAAAATCAATGGGAAGGGAAAAGTGTGGTTCATGTTGGATACTTAGATTTCATTTCAGGCATGAACTTCAGCTCAACTCACTAGCTGGCCTTTAAAGGGCAAGATAAACACCCATAAGTGAAAAATTATGCATTTGTATTCTTCCTAAACAAACAGAATTACTTGTTCTTAAATAAAACATCGTCTTTCTTTATAGCAATCTCTCACATTTTCTACTTTTGGTTTCATGAGAAATTAAGGGATTATATTCTGTTACCTAGTGTTTCATTAGATTGAGTAATTTTCTGAGCCTTTAAGTAGCATATATATCACTAAGAACAGTGAATTGTGTTCTTTAATTTTCCTGGCATAGCCAAAACGAAAAACTTGTACCAGAAATCATTTTATATCAACTTAAAAAAAGTTAGTACACAAAAAAGAGTGGAGAGTATGTTTTGCTTAAACCAATACAATTTTCCAATGGATAACATTTTCATCTCACGTTTTCCTTCCAAGTTCCTTTTCAGGAGAAAAGGAGAAGGGAAAACAAAACCAAAAAGAAATAAAACAAAACACATTAAAAAAAAGCCAACCAAATTTTAACCTTATAAAAATACAATAATTCAAGAGAATAATCACTTATTGCAAGTATGGGCTTATTCCTACTACTTAGTAGAATGTTTGAAATGGTGTCAAAGGATCTAGTAAAGTCTAGATAGACAACATTCACAGCCTTTCTTTCATCCACTCAGCAGGTCACCTTGTCAGAGAAGGAGATCAGGTTAGCCAGATAGGACCTGCATTTCATAAAACCATGCAGACTGGGCCTGATCATCTGCTTGTCCAATACATGTATGTGATGACTGTCACTAAAGGATGATCTGCTCTTTAATCTTTCCTGGCTCTAAAGTCAGGCTGACAGACCTGTAGTTCCTCAGATTCTCCTTCCAGCCATTCTTGTAGATGGATATCACATATGCTAACTTCCAGTCATGTAGGACCTCTCTGTTTAGCCAGAGCTGCCTTTCTGCAACTGTTCACACATGCCCAGTGCACCCAGTAAAACTGCAGCATTCTTCACTGAAACAAAATGTAGGGAGTATGTCCCAGACTTTGAAAGCCTTTCATTGTCTAAACAAATAGATGCAATAAAAAAGACCATTTTGTAATCATCAGCTTCAACTGAACCTGCATTTACAAATCATGGCAGAATCTGCCTTTAAAAAGTAATAACAGTCATGCTTGAATCCTTTAATCATGCTGCTCTTTTTCCTATGTAGACAGCTATGTCTGTACAAAGTCTCACTGCCACCTGAAGCAAAAGTTTTCATTAGTTCTCAGCACTCTCCCTGTCTTTTCCCCTGGCTGCATACTAGAGAGACTTTGTTTGAACACTTCTAATTGACAAATCGTTGTGTTAGAAACAGTCCTTGAAAGGGATACATACTAGTTCTAACTTTAGATAATTAAACTGGTATATTTCTACCTTTAATACAGTGATTTTAGATGGTTCATATCCCATTCTTCCTATTCATGCTTGTTAAGGACAGAGACTTTGATTTATGTTTTCAAAAGTCCTGTCAAACTACGTCCCCATATATAGTATAGCTATTCTGGATAAGGGTCTCCTGTTCCAAAATCTGTTAAAGTGAAAACTCCCTGAAGAAGAGGGAAGGAGAGAGAACAGCAGGTTTTACCTCTGAGGTAGTCAAAGGAAAGCTTCAATGTTTTGTTCTTTTTTGCTAAACTTTGGAAAGGAAAAAATTATGTACAATACAGAATTTGAATATTTTCATATAATCATAGAATCAATGAGGTTGTAAAAGACCCTTAGGAAAAAAACATTTAAGATCATCAAGTCCAACCATTACCCCAGCACTGCCAACTCCAGCAATAAACCATGTCATTAAGGGCCTCATCTACACAGTTTTTAAACACTTCCATGGACAGTGATTCCACCATTTCCCTGGGAAGCCTGTTCCAACACCTGATGACCCTTTTGGTGAAGAAATTGTTCCTAATATCCAGTCTAAACCTCCCCTGGTGAAGCTTGAGGCCGTTACCTCTTGTCCTGTCACTTGTTACCTGGGAGAGGAGACGAGTCTCTTTTTGCTTCATCCTCCTTTTTTGCTTCATCCTCCTTTCAAGTAGTTGTAGAGAGCTGTAAGGTGCTCCCTGAGCCTTCTCTTCTCCAGACTGAAGAACCCCACTCCCTCAGCCATTCCTCAAAAGGCTTTTGCTCTAAGCCATTCACCAGCTTCATTGCCCTTCTCTGGACCTGCTCCTTTTGTTCCTTATCCCACTCCCATAAACACAGACACAGATACTAACAGTTAAAATACTTTTTCAGCAGATGGGTTTTCTAAAAGTAACTTTGGTCCTGTATTTGTTTGTGTGAATATGTACACTGTAAACAGATTACACTATTGTGTAAAATTTTTCAGAAGGAAGAGCAAAACCCAATTAAATAACTGTTAGACACCATATTTCTTTCAGTAACTATCATCATTTATATTAATGCTGAGGGTTGTAGAAAACATTTCCATTGTAGTTTTGTTAATTCCAAATTACCTTTTTAATGAGGAAGGAAATAAAGAGCGTAAATTACTTCTGGTATTTTTGCTTAGCCTCCTGGATTTGCTATTTTATAGATATTACAACATGAGGACATGGGGATTTTAATGGTTCTTTTCTCCTCCTACTAAAGACCATTAAAACAGACCTTAGGATCAATTTTTGAGGTTTAAGAAAGGAAGAAAAACACATGTGATTTTCTGATGTTAATAATGCTGTTATGAAGCTTTTTTTTCCTCCAAAATATTCCATTTAATTACAAAAGAAAAAAATGTTGCAATAAACTGGTAATCAGAGACATACAGGTACATTTTAAAAACCACTTTCAAGTTTAGACATCACACGTGTTGTTTTGAATATTATTATGTCAGGCAGATAACAATCAAAAAAGAGGGTCAAACCCAATATATTGATCACTGCATGCGAAATTACATCATTTCTTGTCTTGCACTATTATAAGATTAATACTTTCATTTTTTTATAATTTTCTTTTATAATTTTTATCCATGTGAATCACATATAGAATAATATTTCTGATTGCTTCTTTAGTTGTACTCATAATTCTGATTTCTATTGGCTTATTAGCAGACAATTGGAGAGGCTGAAATGGAGGTTTGCTAGTCAAAGTCTGAGCAGTTTTCTGTCCTTGTGTTGATCATAGAATAATAGATTCATAAATTGATTTCAGTTGGAAGTGACATTAAAGATCATCTGGTTCCAATCCCCCAACATGGGCAGGGACACCTTTCACTACACTAGGTTGCTCAAAGCCCCATCCAACCTGGCCTTGAACACTGCCAGAGATAGGACAGCCACAGCTTCTCTGGACAACCTGTGCCAGCACCTCACCACCCTCCCAGGGAAGGATTTTTACCTAATATCTAGTCTAAATCTACCCTCTTTCAATCCAAAGCCGTTCCTCCTTGTGCTATCCCTATGTGCCCTTCTAAAAAGTCCCACTTCAGATTTCCTGCAGGCTCCCTTTAGGTACTAGAAGGCTGCTTTAAGGTCCCCCTGGAGTCTTTCTTCTCCAGGCTGAAGAAGACCAATTCTCAGCCTGTCTTCATAAGAGAGGTGCTCGAGCCCTCTGATCATCTTCGTGGTCCTGCTCTGGACTCACTTGAGCAGCTCCACTTCCCTTTTGTGTTGGGGGCCCCAAAGCTGAGCGCAGTACTCCGGAAAGCAGAGAAGAGGGGGAGAATCACCTGTTTCAACCTGCTGATCACACTCCTTTTGATGCAGCCCAGCATATGGTTGGTTTCTTGGCTGCAAGTTCATGCTGCTGGCTCATCTTGAGCTTGTCATTAATCAACATCCCCAAGTCCTTCTCTTCAGGGCTGCTGTCAATGTATTCTCCTCCCAACCTGTATTTGTGCTTGGGGTTGGTCCAATCCACGTGCAGGACCTTGCACTTGGCCTTGTTGAACCTCATAAGGTTTGCACTGACCACCTCTCAGGTCCCTCTGGATGGCATCCCTTACCTCCAGCATGTTGCCCACACCACACAGCTTGGTGTCATGGACATACTTGATGAGGGTGTACTAAGTGCCACTGCTCATGTTGCTAACAAAGACGAACAGCACTGATGAACTACTGACCCCTGAGGAACACCACTTGTCACTGATCTCTACTTGGACGCTGAATCATTGACCACCACTATTTGAGTGTCACCATTCAGCCAATTCCTCATAACCACATGGTCCATCCATCAAATCCATCTCTCCAATTTAGAGACAAGGGTGTTGTGTAGGACAGTGTCAAATGCCTTGCAAAAGTACAGGTAGGTGACATCAATCGCTCTTGCCTCATCCACCAAAGCTGTGGCCCTGTCATAGAAGGCTACCATTGTCAGGCATGATTTGCCCTTAGTGAAACCATGATGGCTGTCTCTAATCAACCCCTTATTCTCCATACTTTTTAGCATAGATTCCAGCAGGATCTGCTCAATGATCTTGCCTGGCACTGATGTGAGACTGACTGGTCTGTAGTTCCCTGGGTTTTCTTTTTTACCTTTTTTAAAGATGGGTTTTATGTTTCCCCTTTTCTAGTCATTGGACTGCCATGACTTCTCAAATCTGATGGTTAATGGCTTGGTCACTCCATCTGACAGTTCCCTCAGCCCCCATGGATGCATCTTGTTAGGTCCCATGGACTGATGCACCTTCAGGTTCCTTAGATGGTCTCAAACCTGATCTCTTCTGTAACAGGCTGGTTTTTCACTCTTTCAGTCCCTGCCTTTGCCTTCTGTGACTTGGGGAATGTGGCCAGAGCTCTTGCTGGTGAAGACCGAGGCAAAAAAATCATAGAGGACCTCAGCGTTCTCCATGTCTTGGGCAAACAGGTCTCCCATTTCCTTCCAGAGGTAGCCCCTATTTTCTCTATTGTTCCTTTTATCCCTAATATTCCTATAGAAGTTTTTCTTGTTTCCCTTAATGTCCCTGGCCTTACTTAGTTCTATCAGGGCTTTAGCTTTCCTAAACTGAACCCTGGCTGCTCTGAAAATTTCTTTATATTTCTTCCAGAATACCTGTCCTTGTTTCCACCATCTGTTGGCCTCCTTTTAAGCTGGAGTTTGTTCAGAAGGTCCTTGTTCATCCACTCAGGCCTCCTAGTGTTCTTGCCCAACATCCTCTTTGCCAGGATGTATCTCCCCTGAGCTTCAAGGAGGCCCAGCTTTCTTGGGCTCCCTCCAGGGCTTTATGCCATGACATTCCACCAAGCAGATCATAGAATCATAGAATCATAGAATACTTAGGGTTGTAAAGGACCACAAGATCATCTAGTTCCAACCCCCCTGCCATGGGCAGGGACACCTCACACTAAACCATATCACCCAAGGCTTCATCCAACCTGGTCTTGAACACTGCCAGGGATGGAGCATTCGCAACCTCATTGGGCAATCCATTCCAGTACCTCACCACCCTTACAGTAAGGAATTTCTTCCTTATATCGAATCTAAACCTCTGCTGTTCAAGTTTCAACCCATTACCCCTTGTCCTGTCACTACAGTCCCTAATGAACAGTCCCTCACCAGCATCCTCGTAGAACCCCTTCAGATACTGGAAGGCTGCTATGAGGTCTCCACGCAGCCTTCTCTTCTCCAGGCTGAACAGCCCCAACTTTCTCAGCCTGTCTTCATATGGGAGGTGATCCAGTCCCCTGCTCATCCTCGTGGCCCTCTTCTGGACTTGTTCTCACAGTTCCATGTCCTTTTTTTGTTGAGGACACCAGAACGGAACACAATACTCCAAGTGAGGTCTCACGAGAGCAGAGTAGAGGGGCAGGATCACCTCCTTCGACCTGCTGGTCATGTTCCTTTTGATGAAGCCCAGGATATGGTTGGCTTTCTGGGCTGTAAGTGCACACTAAAGCCAGCTCATGTTCATTTTCTCATTGACTAACACCCTCAAGTCCTTCTCCGCAGGACTACCATGAATCTCCTTTTTGGCCAACCTGTAGCTGTGCCTGGGATTGCTCCCACCCAGGTGTAGGACCTTGCACTTGTCATGGTTAAACTTCATGAGGCTGGCATCAGCCCACCTCACAAGTAAGTCAAAGACCCTCTGAATGGCGTTCATTCCCTCCAGCATAACAACGGAACCACACAGCTTGGTGTCATCGACAAACTTGCTGAGGGTGCACTCAATCCCACTGTCCATGTCACTTACAAAGACATTAAACGAGACCGGTCGCAACACCGATCCCTGAGGGACACCACTCATTACTGGTCTCCAGCTGGACATTGAGCCGTTGACCACAACTCTTTGAGTGCGACCATCCAGCCAGTTCTTTATCCACCGAGTGGTCCACCTATCAAATTGATGACACTCCAATTTAGAGACAAGGATGTCATGTGGGACAGTGTCGAATGCTTTGCAGAAGTCCAGGTAGATGACATCAACTGCTCCACCCCTGTCCATCACTTTTCTAGCCCTGTCATAGAAGGCCACCAAATTGGTCAGGCAGGATTTCCCCCTAGTAAAGCTATGCTGGCTGTCACCAAGCACCTTGCTCTTTTTCATGTGCCCTAGCATGCCTTCCAACAGAATCTGCTCCCAGATATTGCCAGGCACAGAGGTGAGACTGACTGGTCTGTAATTCCGTGGGTCATCCATTTTCCCCTTCGTGAAAATGGGGGTTATATTTCCCTTTTTCCAGTCATCAGGAACTTCACCTGACTGCCATGATTTTCAAATATGATGGCCAGTGGCTTAGCAACTTCATTCGCCAGCTCCTTCAGGACCCGCGGATGGATTTCATCAGGGCCCATGGACTTGTCTACATTCAGGTTCTTAAGATGGTCTCCAACCAAATCCTCTCCTACAGTGGGCCCAAGGTCTAGGTTTTCACAGTCCCTGTGTCTGCCATCCAAGACTCGGGTGCTGCGGTCAGAGCCTTTGCCAGTGAAGACCGTGGCAAAGAAGCCATTCAGAACCTCAGCCTTCCCCAGCTCCTGTGTAGCCAGTTCTCCTGAAAGTTTCTGGAGGGGGCCTACATTGTCCTTAGTCTGTTTTTTAGCCACTACATACCTATAAAATCCCTTCCTATTATCTTTAACATCCCTAGCCAAGTTTAGCTTCAACTGGGCCTTAGCTTTCCTAACTTGGTCCCTAACTACCCTGACAATATCCCTGTATTCATCCCATGGCCACCTGTCCTTGTTTCCACCTTTTATAAGCCTCTTTTTTCCTGTGAAATTTTTCTCAGCAGCTCCTTATCCATGCAAGGGGGTCTCCTGGCTCTCCTGCTGCACTTCCTTCTAGTCAGGATGCAACACTCCTGAGCTTGTAGCAGGTGATCCTTGAATTCAACCAAATTCGACCATCTCGTGATCACTGCATCCAAGACTTCCCTGGAGCATCACATTTCCAATGAGCCCTTCCCTGTTGGTGAGCACGAGGTCAAGCAGGACACCTCTCCTTGTTGGCTCCTTTATTGCTTGCAGAAGGAAGTTTTCTTCCACACAATCAAGAAACCTCCTGGATTTCTCGTGCCGGGCCGTATCGTCGCCCCAACTGATGTCAGGGTGGTTGAAGTCCCCCATGAGAACAAGGGCCTGTGATTGTGAGGCTTTTCTTATTTGTCTGTAGAGTTCTTCATCTACAGTTTCCTCTTGATTGGGCGGTCTGTAACATATCCCCACAGTAATGTGTCCCGTCACCGATTTTCCCTTAACCCTGACCCACAAACTTTCTGTTAACTGATCACCTGTCCCCAGACAGAGTTCCATACTCTCCAGCCTATCCCTAACATAAAGGGCAACTCCCCCTCCCCTCCTACCAGGCCTGTCTTTTCTAAAAAGCCTATAACCTTCCATTCCAACACTCCAGTCAAAGGAGCCATCCCATCATCTTTCGGTGATTCATATTATATCATAGCCCCGTAGATGTGCCCACATCTCTTCTTCAAGAGGCCAAAGTCTACTTTCTTAAATCTATTGTAGTGAGCTTACTGCACATCCCATTCATTGCCCAGAGGATCTCAAACCCCACCATTTCATGGTCACTGCAGCTGGGGCTGCCCTGCACCTTCACACTCTCCACAAAACCTTCCCTGTTTGTCAGGACGAGGTCCAGCACAGCCTCTCTCCTCATTGGTTCCTCTATGCTTAGAGAAGGATCTTTACAGGCATGTTGGTAAGAGTCTTGTCCGCCTCAAGCTATATTGTCACAGGTTAGGGGTATTCACTGAATGAAAATGTTGGGGAATAAGCGTGAAAATACCTTCATGTGAACTGGACTATTGTACTAAACACAAGTTACCAGACAGTAAGAAACCACTATTACAGAAAACAGTGTAAAAGGTGGTTTTGAATTTAGGCTATGTGTCAAAATTGTACTCTAGGGGGGAAAAATGATGTATTAGAAGAACTCTTAAATTGCATTTTCTATACTATAAATTCCTTATTCTGAAATTCTGTATTGCTCATATTTTATTAAGCTATTCCATAATTAGTAATCTGGCATCCTGTTATGCAGAAGGTCAAAGACAGAGCAGTGCTTCTCTCACACAATAGTTGCTTATGTAGATAGACTCAGAGGTTTATATAGAACTACGCTTTATGGCAAGTATGGTTTGTAATTGCTAACAATATTATTTTTGTTCCTTCATGTTTTGGGTTTGTTTTTTTTGGAGTGGTTTTTTGTTTTTTTTTTTTTTTCAGAAACCTGCAGCCATTTAATAATCCTCTGCAAATTGTTTCATCTTCCTGAGAACTCTCGTTGCACCTTTGATCTGTCAAGACAATTAGTAATCTGGAACCTGCTTCAAGTCTTTGCTACATATGTTTACCATGCGATAGGTTGCCGCTTCCACTGAAACATCAAACTAGCACTCATTCTGGTGTTGAAGGAAACAGAATAATTGTTCCATTTTACACTCCACAAAGTAGAATTTAATCTGAAGCAAGTTTTCTTCAGTTCTGATTTTCCATAAAATGTTAATACCCATAAAATTACTGTGGAGGAAATTCTATGATGCAGTGTTATTGAGTAATGATGTGGATTTACTTAACACTCTTTATTTAGTCATAAAACTCCTCATTAATGACCAAAGAACTGCACAACTATGCCCATGTGTCATACTAGGTTTTGAGGGGCAATAGTGTTTTTAGATTAATGAATACTTTTGGTCTTTCAACTTTACAAAATAAGTTTCTGACTCATCTAAATTCTTTCTCTCCAGGGTGTACACTTGTATACAGAAATTAAGGTTTAAGGAATATAAGTGGGACTAGAGAAAGTTGTTTGGTTTTTTGGTTTTTTTGTTTGTTCGTTTTTTGTTGGGTTTTTTTTGTTTTGTTGTTGTTGAGGATTTATGTTAAATACCTTGATAAGTCAAGTTTGCAAATAGAAATACAAATTAAAATATTTTATATAGAGTTCGGAGATTTTTCACAATATTATTAAAAGTCCATTTTAAACAAAATATCTGGGAGAGGTAAGCTTTTCCTCCTGATGTTTCTGTAAACATTTAAAGTAAATCTTGAACAAAATTTCCCAGAAAATTATGGAATTAGTCCCCCTACCTCTAAGGCAACCTGAAGAGATTGCTCCTGCACTTACCTCCCAAACCACTGCACAGCCTCCATCACAGAAGGTAAAATATGTTGTGATTATGCATCAAATAGTTGGCTTTTGCACGCTGAAAGTCCACCTTTTAAAAGCTGCTCTAGATGATGCATAAAGGAATTAATAATGGAATAGCAAAATAGTCTAGCATGTAATGCTGTAGCCTGTATGTAATAATGAATATAGCTGCTGGCAGACTCTTCAAATGGTGCTATAAATTATAATATTTTGGCTTTCTTATTCAGCCTTCTGTAAATCAAGGTTTCAGTTCAAAAGAAATTATTTTAAGCTTAAACACATATTAAACAAAAAAGAAAAAGGTGCAAAATTACAAATTTACAATACTTGTTGAATACAGTTTCTTACAAAATTGCTTCAGAATGATAACAATTCTTCTAATTTTAAAAATACTTTGCTGCACTGTGACTTTAATAGAAAAATATCCCATTTTATACTGAAAACTTAAACACCATTTAATAAAACAACTAAGAAAAAAACCCAGGAGTGAAGTAACTGGCAAAAAAAAAAAAGAAGGATTTAATTTTCTTTCCTAATGCAAGATAAGTTGGGTGGCAATAGGAAGGCCCATGAGACATCACCAATACATTTTTTTCCCCTCTGGCAGTGGTGGACTATCAAAACAAGAACAGCTTTCAACAAGAGATTTGAATTTAATGGAGTAAGGTTATGGATCTGTTGCAGTTGATGGTGTGCTTAGTTACTTGTGTTATTAAGACGTGTTGACTCATTTAAATAGTTTATAGTCTGTTTATATTGGTGTTATAATACACTATACAGGCAGACAGAATATGGCCCATAATCAATGTGGTAAAAATAGAGACATAGAGAATGGTTTGAGTTGGAAGGACCTTTAAAAAGAAAACCTTCCACAAGACCAGGTTGCTCAAAACCCCATCCAGCATGGATTTTAACACATCCAATGATGGGGCATCCACAACTTCTCTGGGCAGCCTCTTCTGGTCCCTTATCACCTCTGTTGCAAAAATTTCTTATTTATATCTAAGCTAAAGCTACCCTCTTTCAGTTTAAAACCAGTTTAAAGCCCCTTCCTAGCACTACAGGTAAAAAGTTTTTCCCCAACTCTCCTTATAAGCTCCCTTAAGTATTGAAAGACTGTCATAATGTCTTCTGAGCCTTCCACAAGCTGGGTAACTCCAACTCTCTCAGCGTTTCTTCATAAAAGAGATCTTATAGCCCTTTGATCACTTTCATGGCCCTCCTCTGGACCTTGACTGACAGGTCCATGATCACCTCCCTCAATCTACTAGCTATGCTTCCTTTATGCGGCCAGGATATGACTGGATTTCTGGGCTGCAAGTGCATATTGATGGTCCATATATAATTTTCCGTCTCATTTAATAACCCCAATTCCATCTTTGCAAGGTTACTTGCACATAGTCTCTATTGATACTGTTGGTTGCCCTGGCCCAGGTGCAGGACGTTTCACTTGATCTTGTTGCACTTCATGAGCTTTATAGTGGTCCATTTATTAGGCCTGCCAAAGTCCCTCTGGATGGCATCCTTTCCCTCTAGCATATTAGCTGCATTGCTCAGCTTGGTGTCATCTGCAAATTTGCTGAGGACGCACAGTCCCGCTGTGTATATCATTAATAAAGATCCTGAGCAGTTCTGGTCCCACTGTGAACCCCTAACAGACACCACTTATTACTGATCGCCATTGGAACATTGTGTACCTGACTGCCACTTTTTGGATGTGGCCATCAATCCAATCCTGAAACATCTAATAATGCATCCATCCAATCCATATCTCTCCAATTTAGAGGCAAAAATATGTGGGACTGTATCAAAGGCCTGAATGAAGTAAAATTAAACTACCTGAGCTGCTTTTCCTTTATCCACTATTCTTATCTGATGCAGTCATTCCATTGTAGAAGTCCATGGAATCCATCAGGCGCAATATGCCCTTGAAACCACGTTGTCTGTCTCTAATCACCTTTCTGTCTTCCATATGCCTTGACACAGATTCAAGGGGGATCTGTTCCAGGATCTTACCAAACCCAGAGGTAAGGCTGACAGGTTGGTAGCTTCCATGGTCCTCTCTTTTACCCTTCTTAAAAATGTGTGCAATACTCCTTTTTGTCTGCTCACAGAGGACTTTTCCTGACTGTCATTACCTTTCAGATATAAAGAAGTGTGACTTAGTAGTTACATCTACAGTTTCCTCAGGATCCCAGGATGCATTTTATTGGGTCCCACTGACTTGTGCATGTGCAGGTACCTCAGATAGACTTGAACTTGATCTTCTCCCAAAATCGGTGGGACTTCTTTCCTCCAGATACTGACTTGAGTTGCTGAGTACCTCAGCCTTGCCCAGGTCTGTTCTCACCAGATCCTCTGTCTCTATTATGGGGATATAGTTTCTTTTGTCTTCATTTTCTGAACACAGCTGTAGAAGTCCTTCTTATTATTCTTCATATCCTTCACCAACTTTATTTGTGCTTTAGCTTTCCTGATCCCTGGTCTCCTAGGCAATGTCCATCCTACATTATTCCCAGGATGTATGTCTCTACTTCCATTGTCTATGCCTGTCCCTCTTATTTCAGTTTCACCAGGAAGTACCTTACTCAGCTATGCTGGTTTCCTTAATTCCACTATTTAATGTTCTATGAATTCCACCAGGGCATGATCACTGCAGGCCAGACTACCACCATTTTTACGTCTCCAAAAAGTTCTGTTGTGCTGGGGAACAAAGGGTCCAGATAAAGCATCTCCTTTGGTTAAACTGTCTGTCACTTAAATTAATAATCTGTGCTCAGTGCACCCTGAGAATCTCCTAGACTGCTTGCAGTTTGCTGTGCCACTTCTCCAGCACATGTCAAAATAAAGGCCTGTGAACAGGATGCTTCATGCAGTTGCAAAAGAATGCCTCACCAACATCCTCTCCTCTATCAAGGTAGTCTTTGGTAAGCATCTAACATAGTATCTTTCTTATAAAGCTTTTTTTTCCAATGCTAGCTGTTGGGATTTTTATGTTCCTTTTTTAAATAGAGGACAACTGCCTCACCTTTCCTTCTTTCTCCCTCCTGCAGACAGAGGGCAACCCCCCTCCACCACCTGCCCCTCCAGAACTGTCTATAGATGTTGATTGCAATGCAAGTACATGATTTGTCCCTCTAAGTTTCAATGAGAGCAGTCATAACTTCAGATCATAGCTTTCCAACTGCAGTGGTGGCTTCCAGCTCTTCCTGTTTGTTACCCATGCTGCATGCATTCATGTAGAAATGATTCAGTTTGAATGCCAACTGTCTCACTCTTCCGGCAAGACATGTTTGGATGGCTGGAAGGCATTCATCACTACTGCCATAGGTCTGTTTATTCACTCTGTTTTTTGAGTACACAATTGTCACAGATTTGTACAGCAGTTCCCAAAGTCATTAGTTCAAAGCACTATTGACAAGCAAAGCAATCTCCCAAATAAATAAATAATATTAATTTAATAGTTCATATATCCTATATATGTTTAATTATCAGAAAAGTTATTAATGACAATTATACGAAATTTTCAGCAGTTTATTGCTGGTATCACCTGTAAAATTACACAGGTCTTTTTTATTTCATGTTTCTGGTTATTTAGAAGCACATTTTAGTGTGCATACACCTAAATTTAGAAGATTTCTTTAGTATACAAAGATGTTTCTAAGTTAAATGAAATGTTTATAAAGTAAACATTAAAATGAAGGAGCAAAGCTGAAAAAAGATGAGGTATTCACCTGGTTAAGTGCCAGGTGAACTATGGTTTTGTATATGTCAAATATGAGACCTCAGCTCTCTAACCAAAATCTTCAACTGTGGTGTTCACTTTATGTATCAATTTGATTGTAAAAATCCCCAATTGTAAAAATTTCCCAATTCATAAACCCCTACAACCATGGAAAAGCAAGATGACATGAATAATGAAGCAGACTGAAAACCATCCACATAAAAATGCTAAAGAATAAGCAGAAATTACCTTTGGCAGCTCAAATCTGAAGACACAAAAATTCTGAATGTGAGATTTGTGACTGCTGGAAATTTGTCATTTGTTCTGAGGACACCCTGCAACACTTTAGCTTTCCCACAGCAAAAGACTTTTCCTACAAGCTGTGATTCTCCTTCATTCTTTCTTTCTATGTCATTACAGACTCATGGGTTCCCATGTGTTTAATTGCTAAATGGTTTATTGACAGCCTGAGGATCATTCTAGTCTACTGTATTAGAGCAAATGCTGGGTGGTGCTTCATTACTTTCTCTAAACATGGCTCAGGAGTCTGCCTTGGTTTCAAACCCCTAACCATTTGCACATTCACTTGACTGGGCTATCACTTAATGTTTCTTCCCAAATGTGTCTTTAAGTCTAGTATTCTCCAACTTCACCAGAGGATGCACCCATGTGGTTTTGTGAAATGCCTTGAAACCATGTGGTTTCCTCCTGCAGAGGAGGTTAAAAACCAACAAAACTGTTCCAAAACTAAGGCAAACCTATTTCCAAGAGTTGTATTAGATTCTTGATATCATCTGTGTCACCTGACTCATTGAAAAAGAACTTGGCTACTCCTTTCATCTAAGGTCATTAGTGCTTTTTGTTCAACAGCAGCAGTGAAATGGGAGACCTAGACAAAGCAGACCTAGAAAGCCTAGGTCACAGAATTACTTTCAGGATTTCAGAAATAGCAGTTATTATCTGCATTTCTGTATCAGAGTATACAGTCCTAGGGGAATTGCCAAGAATAACATTTTTGTCACTTTCAGGAACAAAGCTTGTAAGCAATTTTGCCTGGCCCACACATTTGGCAGCAAGTCACATTGTGGGTGAGTTTTCCTGGTTCTTTCCTTCTTCATCTAGCTCTTCATCAAAGCCCTGCATACAATAACATGGAGCAGACAACATCGCAATGGTGACTTTCTCCTCTTAACACCAGCAAAATTCTTCCTTTTCTTTCGCCTGTCAGCAAAGCTGTCTGAAAAGGAGCCATTTCTACCTTTCCAGTGCTTTCGTCTTACTGAAACATTTTTTTTCCTTCTTCAGCACATCCTTGCTCACTATGCAGAAAAGTGCAAAGCAGTTCATTTTAGTTCCTGGACAACATAGGTACAAGCTTAAGAAAGTATGCATGGACACAGTAGTAGTATGCACAGACACATATGCACAAACACAGTAGTAGTACACAGGGACACATATGCACAGACACAGTAGTAGTACGCATGGCCACAGTAGTTCTATTAAAATACTGTCAAACTATAATCAGGTAGGGGATTTTTATCATCAGATTAGCCAAAGTAGCTCATTCTTCTACAGCAACCCCCACAGATCACATTAATAGGCAACAAGTGCAAATAATCATTTATGATGACATTACAGGTAGCCAAATAATAAAAGTATCAGTCATAGGTT
The DNA here is from genome assembly GCF_012275295.1 of Melopsittacus undulatus. NCBI lineage: Eukaryota > Metazoa > Chordata > Aves > Psittaciformes > Psittaculidae > Melopsittacus > Melopsittacus undulatus. Next base: position 31,209,785 of record NC_047557.1, on the reverse strand, counting down.
TTATTTTAAAATTGTAAGTATATGTCCTTAGATCTAAACTTCAGATGACAGGATCAAGGAAGAGTACTCAGACAAAACAGACTTCCTTGAACAGGTAAGAAAAGTGGAGGAAGGTATGGCAAAATTGAATAAAGCAATAAAGCAATTTGTGTTCTTGATCTCAGGCAGCACAATAAGGAGTTCTGCTTTGGTCTTCTCTATGCAGTCTGACACCAGTGCAAAGAGTTTCCCAGCACTGTGTCACAGAGCCTGCCATAACTGTAATTTTTATTGTTCTTGGCCTTTTTCTTCATATCCACTGCATCACCAGGACCTGTTTAATATTTCTTCCCACACAAAAGCTTTCACCTTTGAAAATGCAAATGCAGAGAGTCATGCAGATGATATTTCCAATATGCAGTATCAACAGGTAAATCATAACCTGGTCAGGAAATACAGTTCTTGTGGCAAGAACTGTGGGCAATAAGAAGCTCATTCAACCCCTACTCTGCAGTTGCTGTGGTAAGTTGCTGAAGGATTCCTGGCACTAGTCAAGGCTTGGTGAACCAGAGCATCATGCTTCATGCTCAGATTTATCAGCCGGGCCATCAAAGGATAGGAGACACTGCCAACCATTCCCAGCAACGTGGTTGTGGTACTGGCGTTACACAGTAATGATACACGAAAAGTGCTACATTCATGCTCTCTGACAGACTCATTGGACTAGATGACACCAGTGATAAAATTCCTGTAGTACTCTGCAATGGCTTACATGGCAAGAGACATTTTTGGGTTCCTCACCTTGCTCTTGGTGAGATATAAGATAAGAACCAGATATACTGCAGAGGGGGGAGAGGCGGGGGGAGAAGGGGTGCAGAAACAAATCATAGTATCATAGATTAGTTAGGGTTGGAAACGACCTTAAGATCATCAAGTTTCAACCGCTCTGCTGTGGGCAGGAAAGCCTTACACTAAACCATGTCACACAAGGATCTGTCCAACCTGGCCTTGAACACTGGCAGGGATGGAGCATTCACAGCATCCCTGGGCAGGCCATTCCAGTGCCTCACCGCCCTTACTACTGTAAGAATTTCTTCCTTATATCCAATCTAAACTTCCCCTGTTTAAGTTTTAACCCATTACCCCTTGTCCTATCCCTACAGTCCCTAAAGAAGAGTCACTCCCCAGCATCCTTATAGGCCCCCTTCAGATACTGGAAGGCTAGGAGGTCTCCACTCAGCCTTCTCTTCACCAGGCTGAATAGCCCCAACTTTCTCAGCCTGTCTTCATATGGGAGGTGATCCAGTCCCCTGCTCATCCTCGTGGCCCTCTTCTGGACTTGTTCTAACAGTTCCATGTCCTTTTTTTGTTGAGGACACCAGAACGGAACACAATACTCCAAGTGAGGTCTCATGAGAGCAGAGTAGAGGAGCAGGATCACCTCCTTCGACCTGCTGGTCATGTTCCATTTGATGAAGCCCAGGATACGGTTGGCTTTCTGGGCTGTGAGTGCACACTAAAGCCAGCTCATGTTCATTTCCTCATTTACTAACACCCTCAAGTCCTTCTCCACAGGGCTGCTCTGAATCTCTTCTCTGCCCAACCTGTAGCTGTGCCTGGGATTGCTCCCACTCAGGTGTAGGACCATGCACTTGGCATGGTTAAACTTCATGGTTGGCATCAGCCCATCTCACAAGCGTGTCAAGGTCCCTCTGGATTCCATCCCTTCACTGCAGCTTATCAACTGAACCACACAGCTTGGTGTCATCGGCAAACTTGCTGAGGGTGCACTCAATCCCACTGTCCATGTCACTTACAAAGACATTAAACGAGACCGGTCGCAACACCGATCCCTGAGGGACACCACTCATTACTGGTCTCCAGCTGGACATTGAGCCGTTGACCACAACTCTTTGAGTGCGACCATCCAGCCAGTTCTTTATCCACCGAGTGGTCCACCTATCAAATTGATGACACTCCAATTTAGAGACAAGGATGTCATGTGGGACAGTGTCGAACGCTTTACTCAAGTCCAGGTAGATGACATCAACTGCTCCACCCCTGTCCATCACTTTTCTAGCCCTGTCATAGAAGGCCACCAAATTGGTCAGGCAGGATTTCCCCCTAGTAAAGCTATGCTGGCTGTCACCAAGCACCTTGCTCTTTTTCATGTGCCCTAGCATGCCTTCCAACAGAATCTGCTCCCAGATATTGCCAGGCACAGAGGTGAGACTGACTGGTCTGTAATTCCGTGGGTCATCCATTTTCCCCTTCGTGAAAATGGGGGTTATATTTCCCTTTTTCCAGTCATCAGGAACTTCACCTGACTGCCATGATTTTCAAATATGATGGCCAGTGGCTTAGCAACTTCATTCGCCAGCTCCTTCAGGACCCGCGGATGGATTTCATCAGGGCCCATGGACTTGTCTACATTCAGGTTCTTAAGATGGTCTCCAACCAAATCCTCTCCTACAGTGGGCCCAAGGTCTAGGTTTTCACAGTCCCTGTGTCTGCCATCCAAGACTCGGGTGCTGCGGTCAGAGCCTTTGCCAGTGAAGACCGTGGCAAAGAAGCCATTCAGAACCTCAGCCTTCCCCAGCTCCTGTGTAGCCAGTTCTCCTGAAAGTTTCTGGAGGGGGCCTACATTGTCCTTAGTCTGTTTTTTAGCCACTACATACCTATAAAATCCCTTCCTATTATCTTTAACATCCCTAGCCAAGTTTAGCTTCAACTGGGCCTTAGCTTTCCTAACTTGGTCCCTAACTACCCTGACAATATCCCTGTATTCATCCCATGGCCACCTGTCCTTGTTTCCACCTTTTATAAGCCTCTTTTTTCCTGTGAAATTTTTCTCAGCAGCTCCTTATCCATGCAAGGGGGTCTCCTGGCTCTCCTGCTGCACTTCCTTCTAGTCAGGATGCAACACTCCTGAGCTTGTAGCAGGTGATCCTTGAATTCAACCAAATTCGACCATCTCGTGATCACTGCATCCAAGACTTCCCTGGAGCATCACATTTCCAATGAGCCCTTCCCTGTTGGTGAGCACGAGGTCAAGCAGGACACCTCTCCTTGTTGGCTCCTTTATTGCTTGCAGAAGGAAGTTTTCTTCCACACAATCAAGAAACCTCCTGGATTTCTCGTGCCGGGCCGTATCGTCGCCCCAACTGATGTCAGGGTGGTTGAAGTCCCCCATGAGAACAAGGGCCTGTGATTGTGAGGCTTTTCTTATTTGTCTGTAGAGTTCTTCATCTACAGTTTCCTCTTGATTGGGCGGTCTGTAACATATCCCCACAGTAATGTGTCCCGTCACCGATTTTCCCTTAACCCTGACCCACAAACTTTCTGTTAACTGATCACCTGTCCCCAGACAGAGTTCCATACTCTCCAGCCTATCCCTAACATAAAGGGCAACTCCCCCTCCCCTCCTACCAGGCCTGTCTTTTCTAAAAAGCCTATAACCTTCCATTCCAACACTCCAGTCAAAGGAGCCATCCCACCATGTTTCAGTGATTCGTATTATGTCATAGCCCTGTAGATGTGCCCACATCTCTAATTCCTCTTGTTTATTCCCCATGCTACAGGCATTTGTATAGAGGCATCTGATCGGGCTCCAAATGAAGCCAGCTCAGTGGCTGGAGTGGCTAGAATATTACTACATTGCTCAGAGTATTTATTATAGGTGCTGGCAACTGACTGGGTGTGTTGGGATGGAATGATGCTCCCCTCCCCCAACACATCTAGTTTAAAACATCCTTGACAAGTCGGGCAAGCCTCCCAGCAAAGCCACTCTTCCCTTTCTTTATCAGAGCAGTTCCACCAGCCCCCAGTAGACCTGGCCTACAAATTTGGGTCCCATGTTCAAGACACCCAAACCCTTGACTGTGACACCACCCTTTTAACCATTTATTAACCTGTCCAATCCTCCTAGCCTTTGGAAGGTCCTCCCCTGTGTCCTGGAGAATTGTCAAAAAGACTATCTGAGCTCCAGAACCCCTGACCACCTCTCCCAGGGCTCTGTAGTCCTTCTTTATACTCCTCAGGCTACTACTATCTATATCTCTAGCACCCACATGTATCACTAGAAGCAGGTAATAGTCCGTGGGTCTCACTAGAGCAGGCAGCCTCTCCACAACATCCCTGATCTGTGCCCCAGGTGGGCAACACACCTCCCTTGCGATTGGATCAGGCTGACAGATGTGCGTTTCTGTCCCTTTCAAGGCAGAGTCCCCTACTACTACAACCCGCCGCTTTTTCCTGGCGGCACCAGTAGAGATCTTCTGTACCAGTGCACCCGCCGACTGTTTCTGATACAAGTGCATTTCCTCATCAGCCCCCTGCAGGACTGCAAAGCAGTTCTGGGTGGATACAGTAGATTTAGGAGGAAGCCCCTTGCTTTTAATTGCTCTCTTCATCTTTTTGTTGTTTTTTTTGTTACTAATTCCCAGCTTCCCGGGTTAACAGCCTCCTTCTTTCCTCCATAACCTTTGAAAAAATTCTACTTTCCCTAACAATGAAGCTTGCCATATGTACCACCTTCTAACATAGTCCCAACATTCTACATTATCCATAGCATGATTGCTCCCACCATTTATTCGGACAACAAATTTATGTACTAGAGTGATGTGTATTACGAAATAACACATCAGTTTAATGCCCCAGAAAACCTGGATTTCACAGTACCATGCCCTCAAACCAGAGTAAAGCCAACATTCGCCTAGGCAAAGCTTCACAGTACTTCAGCTGTTGCATAAAACTGCTGAGCATGTGGGAATTGAGTCCATATATAAATATTACATACCCCAAAATTCTGTGCAAGCATCAGAAGGAATATGACTTAAATTAACAAAATCAAGGAGCTTCATGTTAAGAAAGACACACACCAGCTAATATTGCTATGGACAGGACAGTTAGTTAAGGCCAGTTTTAACTGTGTTCTCAAAGTTTTGGGGTTTGGACTTCTTTTCTTTAGTCTGTCAAATCCTTCATGGTATTTAAACATAGTTTAAAGTATTTCGTTTCCTTGGTGGTTTCCTTAAAGTAAATCTTTCATGGAAGACTCTACAAGTATTTTATTATTTATCTGAAGCTAGTCTCCCAGACTTGTCTTTTGGATGCATATGCAATTAGGCATACTTTTTAAACCAGACTTTTATTAAATCATAATTCATTTAAATCTCCTTTCCTCGCTTCTTGAGAAAACTGTCAAGTATATAAAAAAGCAAGATCCATACTACTGGTAAGAAGACATGTATCAGGTACTTTCCTGATATACACAATTATCTGTTTGAATTAAAAAGACAGCTTTTAGCCTTAAAGAATGCCGTGGCTTAGATTGTAATTAGAAATTATTTTATCAAGAATATATATTTTAAATCCACTGTTTTAAACTATGTCAGGATGATTAAGTCTTGGAAGAGAGGTGCAGGAAGTGTGAGAATGAAGACCTTAGGCCTACTGTAAGAGAGGATCAGATTCGAGACCATCTTAAGAGCCTGAATGTGCACAAGTCTATGGGACCTGACCAAATCTATCCATGAGTCTTGAAGGAGCTGGAGAATGAAGCTGCTAAGCCACTGGTCATCATATTTGAAAAATCATGGCATTCAGGTGAAGTTCACAATGACTGGACAAAGGGAAATATAACCCCCATTTTCAAGAAGGGGAAAACGGATGATCCAGGGAACTACAGACCAGTCAGTCTCACCTCTGTGCCTGGCAAAATCTTGGAGCAGATTCTCCTGTAAAGCATGCTAGGGCACATGAAGAACAATGAGGTGATTGGTGACAGCCAACATGGCATCACTGAGAAGAAATCATGCCTGACCAATTTGATAGCCTTCTATGATGGGGTAGCAGGTTTGCCAATGACAATAAGCTGTGTGGTTCAGTTGATAAGCTGCAGTGAAGGGATGGAATCCAGAGGGACCTTGACACACTTGTGAGGTGGGCTGATGCCAACCTCATGAAGTTTAACCAAACCAAGTGCAAGATCTTACACCTGGGTTGGAGAAATCCCAGGCAAAGCTACAGGTTGGGCAGAGAAGAGATTCAGAGCAACCCTGTGGAGAAAGACTTGGGGGTGTTGGTCAATGAGAAACTGAACATGAGCCGACTGCAGTGTGCACTCACAGCCCACAAAGCCAACCGTATCCTGGGCTGCATCTAAAGGAGCGTGACCAGCAGGTCAAAGTAGCTGGTCCTGCCCCTCTACTCTGCTTTCATGAGACCACACCTAGAGTACTGTGTGCAGTTCCAGTGTCCTCAACGTGAGAAGGAGATGGAGCTGTTAGAGCAACTCCAGAGGAAGGCCATAAAGATGATAACATAAGAAGGACATGGAACTGTTAGAGGGAGTTCAGAGGAGGGCCACGAGGATGATCAGGGGACTGGAGCACCTCCCATATGAAGAGAGGTTGAGAAAGTTGGGGCTATTCAGCCTGGTGAACAGAAGGCTGTGTGGAGACCTCCTAGCAGCCTTCCAGTATCTGAAGAGGGCCTATAAGGATTCTGAGGAGGGACTCTTCCTTAGGGACTATAGTGATAGGACAAGTGGTAATGGGTTAGAACTTAAACAAGGGAAGTTTGGATTGGATATAAGGAAGAAATTCTTACAGTAGTAAGGGTGGTGAGGCACTGGAATGGCCTGCCCAGGGAAGTTGTGAATGCTCCATCCCTGCCAGTGTTCAAGGCCAGGTTGGACAGATCCTTGTGTGACATGGTTTAGTGTGAGGCTTTCCTGCCCACAGCAGAGGGGTTGGAACTAGATGATCTTAAGGTCCTTTTCAACCCTAACTATTCTATGATTCTATGGTTTTCCAAAAATATTCCTGGAATCAGATCTTATTATGGCATGGATTGCTGCATTGGTAGATTTAATATATGAAACTGAGTGGTCATTTTTGCACTTAAAAAAACAAAAATGTTGCCTGTTTTCTGATGACTAAACAAGCCACTAACTAAAGACATAATAAATATGTCTTCAAATGCACATATACAGATGGTATTCTGCAGCTGGGCAAAATACCCATTTATTGGACTTCTTTTCTGTTAGAGTAGTAGCATTCTGCCTGCCCTAGTTCTCTGAATAGACACTTTATACATAATTACATTTGACATTAAAAGTATAACTTCCCATGGGAAAATGAACTTCATATTTCAGCAGTCTGAGGAGACAGTATGAAATAAAAATGATTAACACTTTGGAGAAAAATGCAAACACATAAAGCATTTGTTTGTCAGGCAGTCCTGAAAACATTCTAATTAGCTTTAGCTTTTTCTGTTGGACTGAGGGCTCATTCCTGATTACACAATATCCCATTTTTTGTCTAGATTCCTTATTTCAGTAAGAATTAACTCCAGGAATTGCAGAGCTTGATAATTAGTTGCTCTTGTATAATGTGAAAACTTTTTTTCTGGGTTTGTTTTTTTTGCTACCTCTTAACTGTTCTCCTTCCTTTTTATGTGTTCTCTGTTACTTTCTTTTTGGACATCTAAGGACTCTCTCTTGTGATCTACTCCAAAAAGCCAGGCAAGCAGGAATGAGGGAAGTTATTACTCTTACTGTTACTAAAGACCACCATTCTTCAAAGTGTAAGTAGGAGAGACTGACGTTGAAACTTTAATTCTAGCAACTTTGCTAATTTTTGTAATGCTGTTTTAAGGTAAAGGTATCAGGGGAGCAGGGGACTAGTTCCTCTGCTGTATTCTTATCTTGCATTTAAATCTTTCCACCACAACCACTCACCCAATATGTCTTTCCTACCAACTTCCAATGCTATTTATGCCTTTCAGTTTATTTCCCCAGTATCTCACCCTTCTGAGGTCTAACTCTCATTTCTCTAATTTGTCTCCCAAAGAGCTTCAGGAAAGCAAAAAAAAACATTTAGAGGAGCAACATTTCTTCTCTTCATATTGATACCTAGGACCAAGTCTTCTGCAGCAGAAAGCAGCTAACCCCTACAGGCTTAGAATGAAAATGGCACTGTCGTGGTTTAAAACCAAGTCCACACAACTCGTTCACCCACTCTCCCCCTTGCTCCCCCAAGTCCCGGAGAGTTAGGAAGGAGAATCCAAAGAATGTAGCCCCCACGGGTTGAGATAAGCACAGTTTAATAGCTAAGGCACAACACAAATCACTACTGCCATTACTACTACTACAAATAATAATGATAAAGCCAATAACAATTGAAGAAAATATAACACCTCACCAGCCACCGACCCATACCTCACCCCACCCTGCCCGACCGAGCACCGACCGATACCTCCTCCATCCCCCCACAGCTCCAGCCCTTCTGGCTCTCTCCCGGTTACATCCTGGGTATGACGTGTTATGGTATGGAATACCTCTTTGCCTAGCCTGGGTCAGGTGTCCTATCTCTCCTTCCTCCCAGCCTCCCCTCCTCCCTGGCAGAGCATGAGCTCAGAAAAGGCCTTGGACAAACCAAATATCTGAGCACTAACTGAAAACATGCTTGCTATCAGCAACCGTTCCCAGCCCAAAAGTCAAAACACAGCACTGCACCATCTACCAAGAAGGAGAAAAATGATTGCTACTGCTCAAACCAGGACAGGCACATTTGGAGAATCTGAGAGACAAATTCTTAAAGTCTCTCTTGATGATGGGTGAACACAGATTTTTCTGATCCTTATAATTTAACCAACTTAGATCATTTTCTGCAAGAACAGTCAAAGAGATATTATTAACACCAAGAGGTTCCTTTGCTGATCTCTGATATTTCTTCTGGAAGACATGCAAAAAATAAGCGAATAGTAGTGGATTCGGATTTGCATTTTTTTTTGTTGTTGGTTTCTTGCTTTTTTATTATTTAAAACAAACTAGAAAACATGTTCATCTTACAATGTCCTTTACAATATCTTCCATCAAACACAGGTAAACCTCTGCTCTAAGTAGTTAAAAGTTTGCTTCACTTTATTACAAATCATAGAATCATAGAATAGATAGGGTTGGAAAGGACCTTAAGATCATCAAGTTCCAACCCCTCTGCTGTGGGCAGGAAAGCCTCACACTAAACCATGTCACACAAGGATCTGTCCAACCTGGCCTTGAACACTGCCAGGGATGGAGCATTCACAACTTCCCTGGGCAGGCCATTCCAGTGCCTCACCACCCTTACTGCTGTAAGAATTTCTTCCTTACATCCAACTTAAACTTCCCCTGTTTAAGTTTTAACCCATTTCCCCTTGTCTTATCACTACAGTCCCTAAGGAAGAGTCCCTCCCCAGCAAACTTATAGGCCATCTTCAGATACTGGAAGGCTGCTAGGAGGTCTCCACTCAGCCTTCTCTTCTCCAGGCTGAACAGCCCCAATTTTCTCAGCCTGTCTTCAACAGGAGGTGCTTGAGCCCACTTACCATCTTTATGGCCTTCCTCTGGAGTTGCTCCAAATGCTCCATATCCTTCTTATGTTGAGAACACTGGAACTGCACACAGTACTCTAGGTGTGGTCTCACGAAAACAGAGTACAGGGGCAGGATCACCTCCTTCAACCTGCTTGTCACGCTCCTTTAGATGCAGCCCAGGATACGGTTGGCTTTGTGGGCTGTGAGTGCACACTGCAGTAGGCTCATGTTCAGTTTCTCATCGACCAATACCCCCAAGTCCTTCTCCACAGGGTTGCTCTGAATCTTTTCTCTGCCCAACCTGTAGCTGTGCCTGGGATTGCTCCTATCTGGTAAAACAAACCAGCAATGGAATGTCTTACACTTATATAGTTTTAGGCTTAACCTGTTAAGATTCAGATAACTTCTTAGCCTGGGAATTGCTTGAAAGAGTCCAGCGCAGAGCCACAAAGATGATTAAGAGAGTGGATCATCTCCCTTATGAGGAGAGGCTGAGGGAGCTGGGTCTCTTTAGCTTGGAGAAGAGGAGACTGAGGGGTGACCTCATCAGTGTTTACAAATATGTAAAGGGTGGGTGTCAGGATGATGCAGCTAGGCTTTTTTCAGTGATATCCAGTGATAGGACAAGGGGCAATGGGTGTAAACTGGAGCGTAGGAGGTTCCATGTGAACATCAGGAAGAACTTCTTTACTGTGAGAGTGACAGAGCACTGGAACAGGTTGCCCAGGGAGGTTGTGGAGTCTCCTACGTTGGAGATATTTGAGGCCCGCCTGGACAAGTTCCTGTGTGATGTACTCTAGGTTACCCTGCTCTTGCAGGGGGTTTGGACTAGATGATCTTTCGAGGTCCCTTCCAACCCTTGGGATTCTCTGATTCTGTGAAGATACCTACAACCTTTCCATGTTTTTTGGGTTTTGTTTTTTCCACTACAAGTGGAAAACCACTACAGGTAGCTTCTCCAAAGCTAAAAAGACCATGTTTTTTCAGGATAGGGGTCAGACAAATTTATAGTGAAATTTTTTTTCTTCAGTAAATTAATTTCTCTTACTATAAATTGTATGCCATGAATATAGTCTAACCTGGAAGACAGTGTCTTGACCCCTCTGACACTGAAATATGTAAGGGTACGAGATAAGGTGGTTTTTCTCATGAAGAGGTATCATACATCAGCAGCTTCAACTTGCTTGGTCTCACTCAGGAGGACATTGTAGAAAGTAGACAGAAATCTTTAGATCCATGTCAGGATTTCAGAGATTTGCATTTTATAAATTTTTTTAACTGTATGAATTTTTCATCTTTGTCTACAACTTCCAGTGATGGCTGGTAAACCTATAATTTCCTAAACAGATTTTAAATACTGCTAAAAAAAAATTTTATTGCCATTAATTACATAATTATTGTTAATGATTTAGCAAAGCTAATCAGAACTTTTTTTTATTAGAACACATTAATTACATAAAAATAAATGTTTACAGTTTCAAACCTTGTAGAAAATCTTCTTGATGTCATTTTAGTAAAGGACTGGAACATGATGCATCACCTTTACTAAAGGAGATGGACAAGAGATGAAATAAAGAGGAGATTCCTCAGAAAATAGCTTTTCTGACCTCATCTGGCTTCTTTTTTATCCCTGTAGATCTGTATTTCCATGCTATCTAGGATCACTGTTATAGCAAATTGACCAACTAGAGAAATCTTAAATAAAAAAAAATACTGAGGTACTCTTTCATTCCTGATGTATGGGATGTACATAATTCTTTTACTTAGTCTACAGTATAAATATTTTTAAGTAAGATTGGGGACATAGATGCATAATGATGTGGGACCAAGCATATTTTAAATTCTCAATTTTTTTCTACCATTCACTAGATAGATAAAAACATGATGCTGAAGTGATAAGTGGGTTTAATGGGTTTATGTAGTCCTGTTTTTACATCAATAGAGGTAAACATAGAAGTAAATGTTTGCAAGCTTTGGGCTTATCAAATGCAAGCTATTCTTATGTTAACATAGATACTAAAATGAAATTATTTTGCTAAAATAGATAAAATAGTTGTTTTATCTTATTAATTTAAATATATTGTATTATATTTTATAAAAGGTGATTAATAAAAATGAGAAAGATACAATGAAAATGTGGAAAAGAATATTTTCCCCTTTATCTGACACACAACAGCTGTGATTTTGCTCATTTTTAGTGTGCTATCACGCAATCTTTTCTGTTGCTCATCTATGAGATTAACAGGCATAAAAAAGGATTTTTTAAATTGATTTTTCTTCCATTTGTATCATTAATGTTTCATGGTTTTGTGAACTCTTAAAGCTGGGAAACTCTAGAATGCTTTGGTTGTACACTATCAAAAGATGTTTCAATACTGTCCTTATTACAAGACCATTGTGATCCTAGTACCAGCAAGGGAAATTTGTAAATTGATATTTGTTTTAATTAATTACCATTTTCCTCATGTTTTTAATTCCCTGAAGTTGTGTAACTCCCTCCTAGTTGCTTTGCAGCACACCAGCATTGCCCATCTCTTCCTGTTAGGTACTTCACATAGTTCTTTTTATTAGCAGTTAAGGCATATGTTCTAGCCTTCCTCTTCCTCATCAATACATGTCTTGTGCTCAAAATACAAAGTTGTTCTGCATGTGTGCTGAAGGCTCCCTAAAGGATAGTGCTTGTTGTACATGTACACAGATGTCTCCTGATGTGCTCCTCGTGACAAATGTGTACAGTTTGGCAGGTGGCTTGCACAGAGAGAAGAAAATCATGTAACCTGTTCTTAGCTGCCCTTTTCCTTTTGACACTCACAAGAGAAGTAAGTGAATAGATTAACTGTTGTGGTGGTGGCATCTGACAGCCAAATACAAAATCCCTGGGGAGGGTAAAAGGATTTAGTTGTGTACCTCTGCAGTATAATGCATGAACAGTAGGCCCAGTGTAACAAGACAAGCTGAAATGACACTGGAGTACTCAGTCCTTAACCCCTTTAGGATCTTTGGAGGAAAAGAATCTTCAGGCAGGGCAACCCAACTGGATAAATTGCATCTGCAAGCTGCAGAACACCCAGGGTGACAGGTGGAGAATCCTTTAATACCTTATGGCATTAAACATTCTTGAGAGGTGTGCTAGACAGCTTCTCACAGAGGACTTTAAAGGTCATAAAATCATAGAATCATAAAATGGTTTGTGTTGGAAAGGATGTTAAGATCATCTGATTCCAACCACCTCGCCATGGGCTGGGACATCTCACATTAGACCATGTCATCCAAGGCTTTGTCCTACCTGGCCTTAAAGATTGCCAGGGATGGAGCATTAACAGCTTCCTTGGGCAACCCATTCCAGTGCCTCACCACCCTTACAGTAAAGAACTTCCTCCTTGTATCCATGTACTGATACTCTTCTCAGTCACATGCCTGTCTCACAGCAGGTGATGTTGTGGTCTCTTTCATGTGACAGAAGCAGCAGCAAAGTGCTGTGCCACCAGGTGTGCTCTGGGCACATATCAAAAATTTGTCTTGGGCGCATTGGCACATTGTGGAAGTAGTCACTGCCTGACCAGGCATTCATGCATAACTCATCATGTTACTGTGCAGGGATGACTGTGTTTAAAAGAAGAGCTGTGGAGCCACAATAAAAGTGAGCATCAAAACTGAGGTACAGAAATAATTCGTTGTGCCTGCTGCAGTACAAGTGTGAGCTCATAGGAGAGCAAGCTGCTAACTTCCACAGCTATGCTTTCCTCCCTGCAATTTAAAATAGATTTCTTAATGCTAGTTAAACCTTTACAACTATAAATGCCTATAGATAATAGACTGCATAATGAAAAAAAATATATATATACCTACTCTAGCAAAACAAGAAGGAAGACTTCTACTTATGGAGGTGATTCTGCCCCTGTACTCTGCTTTGGTGAGGCCCCACTGGCAGTGCTGTGTTCAGCTCTAGAGTCCTCAGCACAGCAAAGTCATGAACCTGCTGGGGAGGGTCCAGAAGAGATCCACAGAAATTATCAGAGGGCTGGAGCACCTCTCCTATGAGGAAAGTCTGAGAGACCTGGGGTTGCTCAGCCTAATGAAGACTCTGGGAAGACCTTATTATGGTCTTTCAGGTCTTCAAAGGGCCTGTAAGAAAAATGGGGAGAGATTTTTTGAAGGGCCTGTTGTGACCTGGATGAGAGAACTGAGTGTACCCTCAGCAAGGTCGCTGATGACACTAAACTGGGAGGAGTGGCTGACACACCAGAAGGCTGTGTTGCCATTCAGCGAGACCTGGATGGGCTGGAGAGTTGGGCAGGGAGAAACTTGATGAAATTCAACAAGGGCAAGTGTAGAGTCTTGCATCTGGGGAAAAACAACCCCATGTACCAGTACAGGTTGGGGGTTGACCTGCTGGAAAGGAGTGAAGGGGAAAGGGACCTGGGGGTCCTGGTGGATAGGAGGATGACCATGAGCCAGCAATGTGCCCTTGTGGCCAAGAAGGCAAATGGCATCCTAGGGTGCATTAGAAAGGGTGTGGTTAGTAGGGCAAGAGAGGTTCTCCTCCCCCTCTACTCTGCCTTGGTGAGGCTGCATCTGGAATATTGCATCCAGTTCTGGGCCCCTCAGTTCAAGAAGGACACCCTGGCATCAAAGAGGGCCACCAGCATCTTGACTTATATGAGCAGAAGGGTAGCCAGCAGGTTAACGAAAGTCACTATCATGTTCTGCTGAGCACTCACCAGACCACACCTAGCTACTATGCCCAGCTGATTCCCTTTCTGAAGTATCTACATAAAAAGGAGTAAGTTCAGCAGAGGTTCATCAAGGCAGTCATGGTAAAGAGGATGAGGTGGCTGAACAAGATGACCTCTGGAATATTGGGTCCAGTTCTGGGCCCCTCAGTTCAAGAAGGACAGGGAATTGCTTGAAAGAGTCCAGCGCAGAGCCACAAAGATGATTAAGGGAGTGGAACATCTCCCTTATGAGGAGAGGCTGAGGGAGCTGGGTCTCTTTAGCTTGGAGAAGAGGAGACTGAGGGGTGACCTCATCAGTGTTTACAAATATGTAAAGGGTGGGTGTCAGGATGATGCAGCTAGGCTTTTTTCAGTGATATCCAGTGACAGGACAAGGGGCAATGGGTGTAAACTGGAGCATAGGAGGTTCCACATTAACATCAGGAAGGACTTCTTTACTGTGAGAGTGACAGAGCACTGGAACAGGTTGCCCAGGGGGGTTGTGGAGTCTCCTACGTTGGAGATATTTGAGGCCTGCCTGGACAAGTTCCTGTGTGATGTACTCTAGGATCCCCTGCTCTTGCAGGGGGTTTGGACTAGATGATCTTTCGAGGTCCCTTCCAACCCTTGGGATTCTGTGATAGCATGAAAGGTGGTGGTTTTAAACTAAAAGAGAGGAGATTCAGGCTGGACATGAGGAAGGAATTCATTACAAAGAGGTTGGTAAAACAGTGGCACTGGTTGCCCAGAGAGCTGGTGCATACCTGGAGACATTCAAGGCCAGGCTGGATGTGTTTCTGGGCAACCTGATCTAGTTATAGATGTCTCTGCTCCTTGCAGGGGTTTTGGACTACATGACCTTTGAAGGTCTTTTCCAGCCCAAACCATTCTATGACTCTAGGATTATATTTTCAGGGTGCTAATTTGATACAATTGTTCTGCAAAAGTGAGATGACGTTCCAACTAGCTAAGACATAGGACAGTTACGTTTCATGATCTGTTGATTCAGTGACACACAGAGTTCATAATCATAGCAGCAGCAACGCCACCACATACCCCTGGAAATGTTTTGAGTGTAGTGCTTGAAGACACCTCACAGGGAAAGGACAAAAAGTGGTTTGGCAGTGGAAGTAGAGGGATATATCATAGATCCTTTTCACTTTTTGATTTAAAACTTTGGAAAATGCAAGTGATTTTTAGGGTGGGTTTTTTTGGAGAAGCTATGAAATATACCAAAATCTTGTCCACTAAAGCTCTTACAGGTTGTGTAAGTCAGTAGTCTTCCCAGAATATGCTTAAATAACTTAAATAACATTGCCTAACATTGCCTCTGTGTGCATAGAACATATGATAATGTAAAGGCATATAGTACATAATGTTGAAATGTGTGGGCTAAAAGTCACTTCTTTTGTGCAGTAAACCATGATATTTCAATGAGACAATAATTCAAGACTTCATGGCTGTAGAAATATATGTATGACAATATAATTTGCAATGCCTCCTATGCTCTCCCAGTATCCTTGTCAGAATTACTCTGACATATTGATAATATAAATATTCATCTCTTTAAATTCCAGAATACCATATTATTGCTGTTTAATTTGCCTTCTGTTCTGAGGTGCTTTATAAGGACATTCAAAAAAAAAAAAGAATTAAAAAAAACATTGCTATTGGCACTTCTGTGTATCTTGTGTGCATGAAAACATAGGTAGAACTAGGTCACAAAATTTCTCTTCTTGAGAATCCTGTTATTTTCAATTTCTTCTCACGCTCTGAAGTCCATATAAAATGACTCCTGAGCAAATAATGTTTAAAACATAAAATTATCAACTTACTTTCTTGGTATAATGAAAAGATATAAGTAATGCATTCTAAAAAAAAAAAAAAAATTAGTAGACTTTATCTAACATATCATTCTTGAAAATATCTATTCATGTGAAGTACACAAGGCCCAGAAGAAAATTCTATTCAGGGATCCAAAGTAAAGTACTCCTCTGGGCAAACCTCCCATGTGGAAAAAGTTTCCATATTTCTGTAGATGTACACATAGTAAATGATTCTACACTCATTGTCATGACAACATAATTCTTAAACCCCTAAATTTGTAAAAGGAAATGATCTAGTTACAGGTTGCTGATCTTTGAGAGGAATGAGAGTCTTAAGTACCAGTTCACCAGTTACATTCAGTAGAGTAATTCTCTAACATATTGCATGGATTGAAACAGAGATTATAATTTCATAAATTGCCTTCTCTTGTTTTACTTGTCTTGAGTTATTACTAAGATAAGACTTTACCTCTTAGCAGAGATAGGCAAATAAGTTCTTACAGACAGAATAAGATTAGAAATAAGAACAGAAAAAAATATAGTATTGATAATATAGTCTTCTTTTTCCTATTTATCAGCATACTAACTGTTAATAACTAATTAATAGTTAACCTGTACATGTAGAAAATTCTTACATTGGTTTTAATTCAAGTGAAACTATGTAACAGCTTCCAAGGTGATTTAGGCATTACACTGTAGATTTCTACTTTTTAATCAAAGAATGTGAATGCAGTGATCAATATATTCGTTGCTAATAAATGGTAATGATATTCATGGAATTTTATTAGTCTTAGGGACTTGGTAAAATTGTGAAAAAAATAATGTTGCTTCACTTTGGCTTTCTTTTTTGCAGTAACTTTTAAATCAGAATTTCTTTTAATTTCTAAAAATGATTAATTTTGTGCTAAACTAGATAAGAATTAGCTTAATGTTGCATGATGAAGGAAACAGCAAAACCAAGAGACAGCAGCTGCCTACAAAACTATCTGCACTGGAAGAAGAGCACACCACCACTTATATTGTAGGTATACTGTTTGAGAGTGTTATGTGACTTTGGATATTGACAGAAATCAGAGAATCACTGATTAGAATACAACAGTAGTTCAATGTCTAAAAAGTTTAGACTATCTAAAACCAAGTAACACAATACAGTTTGATTCAGTTCCCAGAAGTTTAACTGATAATTTATATCTTAAATAGGAAATGTCAGTGCTGCACACATCCTCTTCAAAACTACATTTGCCTATCTGGCATTCTTATTGCAGTCTGATTAGGAGCCAGAAAACATAATGTATGCAGTTTAAAATTTAAATGTGAATAGGGACTGTCCAAAGACAATGCAGCTGTGAATTTGAGAACAGGAACAGACCATAGCCATGGACATTACTGAAACCGCCAAAAGAAAAAGAACAAAAAGGTTAGAGGCCTTACTGTGTGATCAGAATAGATTATTGAATTGAGCAAATAACACCAAGCAAGGAAAACAACTAGAAAAAATAAGAAAGATTGGGAGGTTAAGCTAAGTGTAAACATTGCCTAGGAATGCAGTAGCTCTATTTGACCCAACTGTATGCATAAGCCATTTCTAAGCTTATGTCTTTTATGAATAAAAAAAAAGTATTGAAGATGTGTGGGAGTGGAAATGGGGACATACTTCCAGCACACACATATGGGGGTGGGGGGTTGAATTGTCCACCGGAGTGCCCAGAAGTTTGCTGTATCAGTGATCTGATAACTGCCTGTTAAGACTGTTAACAGCTGGCCCAATGAAAATCTTGCATCCTCCTAGAAGCACAGCTTTGCTGAGTAAATTACCAAAGGCTTTCTAGCAAAGGACACTTTGTTATATTTGTAGAAAATAATAGGATGATATTGTAGGACAGAAAGAATTTGGATAATATTTTTATCCTGTAGCATAAAATGAAGGTATGAAGGAATATAAAATAAGGACTTTCTGTCCTCTTGTCCCATTTAACTTGTGTGTTGGCTTTGGTGGCTTGTTTTTTTTGTTGGTGTTTTAGGTTTGTTTTTTTTTAGGGGGAGGGTGGTTTTTGTTTGTTTTATTTGTTTTGTTTTTTAATCTTTGGTCTGTTGGAATAGAAATTTAATTCTTAAATTCCTCTATGCAAAACAAAATCAGCCAGCTTAGTAAGAACTCAAAGTAAGTCAGGCACTTTAACAATTCATGTTATGCGTTGTCAGAAATATATTTTATGCTTAAAAATTATCCTAGAGTGCTCTTTGGTTCCAAAGGTAATTTAAAGGTACCAGTCTCTAGCTAAATTTCATCACTATAATACTTCTAAGAAAGTTCACACAAATCAAATTATAACAGAAATCCACCCAGTAACAAATATGTATTTAATTTCTTCTTTTAAAAGTGTTGAGGCTTTCTAGCTTGTAAAGATGTCAACATGAGAATTCAGGGTAAAAGAGGGTAAATGACTATTAGCGTGTCATTTCCAACAGAGTCATAATAAAATTTTCAGTAATGTTAGTAATATTTCAGATTGAACTCTGGAATCTCACCTCATTATAACTTGTATCAAATCAGATATTTCTTTCCCACAAAATTTTTACCTGAAAAACCTGTTATTGAATGTGAAAAATATAAAACTATGGGTTTTGCGGAAAGAGGGGGAAAAAAAGCAAAAAGAAACCATCCAAACCTCAAGCAAAAAATAACCTTAAAAAAACCCCAAAGGAGAATGGATGAAGAGTGATGATTTCTAACACTTTCTAACATTAACATATCCCCTTTTATATAAAAAGCATTCATAAAGGATCTGCTTGTGGAGAGTTTTCTTTAATACAATAAATCTTCTTTATCACCAACCCATATTGTAGCTTCCTATATATTTTTCATTTTTTTCAAATGCAAGGACTGTGAAAAATGAT